>NC_134894.1:58549663-58557163 GCF_041734735.1 Babylonia areolata
CATCGCCCGTGTTTGGAATCGCCACGCAATCTGCGTGATTATCAGTCTCTCTCTCTCTCTCTCTCTCTCTCTCTCTCTCTCTCTCTGCACTGGTAGCCCACGCCTTCCATCTGTTTGTCTCTTGGTGCCACCACCCACCCAGCAGGATTCCTGATCACGTAAGGCATCCAGTCTATAAAAAAAAAAAAAAAAAAGAAGAAAGGGTGGGGGCGGGGTGGAGAGAGAGAGAAAAACACTGTTGACAATAATAGCGATCGTTTTAGCCGCAAGTCGATAAATTGCTGCCGTTCCTGTTCTCTTTCTGTGTGTGTGTGTGTGTGTGTGTGTGTGTGTGTGTGTGTGTGTGTGTGTGTGTGTGTGTGTGTGTGTGTGTGTGTGTGTGTGTCTGCGATAACAATGTCATTATCAGGCTGCCATCCTACGTGGACAGATGCACAACGATACCCTGCGGTGAGATCAGCAACTTTTTGGTTGGTTTGTTATTGTTGTTGTTGTCCTTGTTGCCGTGCCTCCCATGCTTTCATCATAATTGATTCCAGGAAGTAGACTGATTGTTTGATGATCGAAGAGGTTGAAGAGGAGAACGAGAACGATGATTCCAAGGAAAGTGATTTCCGTGTTGGACTGAGACGCCACGAGAGGCCTACGCTACTAAGCCAGTAGTTCTTCGCTACCTTCCACAATAGTGTCCGACTATGACCATCAGAACAGCAGAGGAGGCAACTGCTGTTCCGACTATTTGGAATTAGAATTTGATTATAGTGGAGAGTGTCTTGCCCAAGTACATCCCCACTCTCTCGGCCAAGAGGGTTTTAGGACAGTCGGCGTTGGGATGGTCCCCAAAGGCCAACTAACCCCCAAGGCTGCAGCACTAAGAGCCAGTGCAATTTTACCTCCTTAGTTTGAGAGTCATAGTCCTTCACAAAAGACTTAAAGCTGTAAATGGTTTCCCATTGACTGGAGAAACCATTGATAATACAGCTCTCACTTTGCTGTTGGCCCAAATGTGAACTTCCGTGTTGGAAGCATCAACCGGAGGCACAGACGCTGATGGTGCTGATCGGGAAAGTTTGAGCAGCAGTCTCACAAATTGTTCAATAAAATTGGACCGTTGATATTCGATCGTTTCATAATAATTAGTTCAACGCCTCAGCTTCTTCTACTTCTTCTTCTTCTTCTTCTGCGTTCGTGGGCTGCAACTCCTACGTTCACTCGTATGCACACGAGTGGGCTTTTACGTGTATGACCGTTTTTACCCCGCCATGTAGGGAGCCATACTCCGTTTTCGGGGGTGTGCATGCTAGTATGTTCTTGTTTCCATAACCCACCGAACGCTGACATGGATTACAGGATCTTTAACGTGCGTATTTGATCTTCTGCTTGCATATACACACGAAGGGGGTTCAGGCACAGGTCTGCACATATGTTGACCTGGGAGATCGTAATAATCTCCACCCTTTACCCACCAGGCGCCATCACCGTGATTCGAACCCGGGACCCTCAGACTGACAGTCCAATGCTTTAACCACTCGGCTATTGCGCCCGTCAAAAAACGCCTCAGCATAGTCCATGATCGAGCATGGTCGTCCGTCAAACCAGAGGACCGACACTTCAGTGTCGACGACGACGTTTACTAGATTGACTGCAGCCTGAATCACACATTACACAGCTGTTCTGACTATGCCGCCAACACAGCCAAACATAAACATAGTCCATGATCAAGTAGGGTCGTCCGTCAGTCGAACCAGACCACACTTCAATGTCGACGACGTTAATTAACTCTTTCCATACGAACGGCGAAAGGGACGACGTTAACAGCGTTTCACCCCAATTACCATCATCAAAATATTGCAAGCGGAAGGCTCTTATACCGAAGACGTGAATGTTGACAAAGAATACCACAGTTCTGACGACGGAAGCTAAAGGTTGGGTCATTCAGACACCTAACTGGACATCCGAGGGGTCTGTGTCTTAGAGGAGAAGAGAGGACTGGCCGTACTGAGTGAGTTGACTTTAGCTGCAGCCCGAATCCCGCCACATTACACAGCTGTCCACACTCAGTGAGGTCACTACGCCTGCCGCCAAACACTGACAGCTACATGCTGAGCACGTGAGCACCGCGCTGTGGGCGACAGTCAGTTTTGTCTTGCTAGTGGTGATGACGATGTCGGAGAGACGAACCCTCCCCTCACACACACAGTTTCAGTTTCAGTTTCAGTTGCTCAAGGAGGTGTCACTGCGTTCGGACAAAACCCATATACGCTACACCACATCTGCCAAGCAGATGCCTGACCAGCAGCGTAACCCAACGCGCTCAGTCAGGCCTTGAGAAAACAAAACAGGTGAATAAATAATAGGTAAGCTTACATAAATAAATAAATAAATAAAATTAATAATAATCATGATATAAAAAGTAGTAGTAATGATAATAATAAAAATAAATAAATAAATAAATAAATAGATAAATAAGACAACAATGATGATAAATAAGCAAATACATGTAAAACATGAAGACACACATTCACACACAGAGTGAACGGGAGTTACCATAATACAGTCACTCCGGCCATGGCTATGATCCCAGCTCCTCACCGGGGGGGGGGGGGGGGGGGAGGGGGGGGTGCGGGGGGGGGGGGGCTAGGGGGGGGGTGTCCTGCACTTCTTCTTCCAAGATGTGGAGGAAGAAGTTGTTGGGGATGGGGGTGGTGGGAGGTGGGGCTGATTCAGCACACACACACACACACCCTTCACGCCCCCCCCCCCCCCCCCCCCAACATCACCCCCCCCACATCCCCCCCACCCCCCACCCCCACCCCCCACGCCCCCGAACCGCCTTTCCCCAGTGGGTTTTTTTTTTTCCTTCCTGAAAAGATATGTTTCAACTCTTTTTGGTGTTTTTGACCGGTGGATTCCCCCCGACTAGAATCCAATCCACTTTGTGGACGTCAAGTTCGTCATAAAAAAAAAAAAATAATAAAAAAAAAAAAAAATCAAGGGCTAAACGCAACGTGTTATTTCCGCTGAACAACAATCTTCAAACATCAACCAGAACCGCTGTTGGTTCGCCTTTTCTTTCTTTCTTTCCTGTCTCCGCGTGCGTTGGCTGATCTCCTTAACTCACTCAGTACGGCCAGTCCTCTCTTCTCCTCTAAGACACAGACCCCTCGGATGTCCAGTGGGTGTCTCAATGACCCAACCGTTAGCTTCCGTCGTCAGAATTGTGGTTTTTCTTTGTCAACATTTACCTCTTCAGTAATAAGAGCCTTCCGCTTGCAATATTTTGATGATGGTAATTGGGGTGAAAAACCTGTTAATGTCGTCTCTTTCGCCGTTCGTATGGAGAGAGTTAAAAAGGACTACACGGAAGTTGGCTGTGCCTTGGTTCGGATTAAGTGTGAGGGGCTATTTCCAGCTTCTGTTGGGGGGTAATAAAGCGAAATGAAGTTTAGCCGAGCTGGTCAAACTGAGAAGCTTCCACGACGCTGACATTAAACATGAAGGGGAAAGTTTCAGTTTCAGTTTCAGTTTCAGTAGCTCAAGGAGGCGTCACTGCGTTCGGACAAATCCATATACGCTACACCACATCTGCCAAGCAGATGCCTGACCAGCAGCGTAACCCAAAGCGCTTAGTCAGGCCTTGAGAAGGGGAAAAGAGAAAGAAAGAAAAAAAAAGAGGGGTGGGTGGGTGTAGAGGGGGTACAGAGAAAGAGAGAGAGAGAGAGAGAGAGAGAGAGAGAGAGAGAACAAGTGATAGAAAGAGTTGAGAAAGAGAGAGAGAGAGAACAAGTGATAGAAAGAATTGAGAAAGAGACACAGAGAGAGAGAAGTGATAGAAAGAATTGAGAAAGAGAGAGGGAGAGAGAGAGAGAGAGAGAGAGAGAGAGTTAAAATGTATGTATGCAGTGTGTGTGTGAGTGTGTGTGTGTGTGTGTGTGTGTGTGTGTGTGTGTGTGTGTGTGTGTGTGTGTGTGTGTGTGTGTGTGTGTGTGTGTGTGGGCGTGTGTGTGGTCACATTTTGGTGTGTGTATGTAACATAGATATAATGTTTTATGTTAACAAAAGCGTTTTTTTGTAAAGCACCTAGAGCAGATTTCTGGATAGTGTGCTATATAAGTATCCATTATTATTATTATTATTATGATTATATATATATATATATATATATATATATATATAGAGAGAGAGAGAGAGAGAGAGAGAGAGAGAGATCATGTACACGTGCGTGTGTGTGTTGCACCGAGACCACGCATGCCATCGTTGCTTCGCGAATAATTATCTGTTGCTTCAGGCGGTGGAGCGGAGCGATGGCCTTGCGGCAATGTGTTCGACTGCAAAGCGAGGCTCAAGCGAGGTTCAAGTCTCGCAGCGGACCGATTTTGTTCATTATGTTTGTTATAGTATTGATTATAATTGTAGTGTTGCATGCACTTGTAATGTCCCAGGCACCTAATCTATAGAAGTATTGCATACGATATTTGATTATTAAATTGATTTTTTTTTTCTGTCCTTATCCCGCTTTTCCCCATACAGCCCGTCTCTCACACACTCTTTCAATATTATAGGGTTGTTTTTTTTTTCTTTCTCCAATTACTGACATCCACCCTCTCCATTTTACATTTTACATTTGGTACTCTATCTTTTTCCACATTCTGTTTTATCTTTTTCCACATTCTGTTTTTTCTCTCTCTTTTCCTTCCTCAATCCCCTCCCCCTGCACCCCACCCCTCCACCTCAACCACCACCCCTTTCGGTTGAATATTCCTTCCCCTGCCATTGATTGATTCTCACAAATGATTTCTAATTAATGATAACAATAATCACCATTATGATCGAAAAAAACAACAACAACAATAATACAAATAATGATAATAATAGTAATGATAATAATGATAATATCATTTATTTTCAGTCTAATAATTATCATCATCTTAGATGAACAGACTATAAATGAAATGAACGACGATAAACGACGATCCAAGGCACACCCCAACCCCAACCCCAACCCCAACAACCCCCATCAAACCTGGACCCGTTCAGTTCCCCCCCACCACCATGTGGACCGGCACCACACATCACTAAACTCTCACCACCACCATCATCATCATCATCCAGCTTTCCACCTGTGTAACTAAGCGCCTGCACTTCCTGTTCCTGCCAGTCCCTCAGATGCCAGATCAATATGATTAGGGGGGGGGGGGGTCTAACTCGCTCACTAACAGCACAGATGTGATGTGCTCGGGGAGATAACGTTTGGATTGAGATCGGCGCAAGAGATCGGGTTCGTCAGTGGGGCTACGTGACAACTCCCAACTACTCCCTGAGTGGTTAGGTTAAATCGTTGGACTTTCAATCTGAGGGTCCTGTTTTTGAATCCCTGGTCACGGCATCTATTGGTTTAAAGGGTGGAGATTTTTTTTTTTTCCCCCTATCTCACCGGTGATTTTTTTTTGTTTTTTGTTGTTGTTTTTTTGATTGATATGGATACTTATACAGCGCATATCTTCGGTCGGAGACCAAGCTCTATATATGATAGTCAGTCGTGTCCGACTATGACCATCAGAACAGCAGAGGAGGCAACTGCTGTTCCGACTATTTGGGCTAGAATTTGATAATAGTGGAGAGTGTCTTGCCCAAGTTACATCCCCACTCTCTCGTCCAAGAGGGTTTTAGGACAGTCGGCGTTGCGGGGATGGTTCCCAAAGGCCAACTAGCCTACAAGGCTGCAGCACTAAGAGTCAGTGCAATTTTGCCTCCTAGTTTGAGAGTCATAGTCCTTCACAAAAGACTAATCTGTTTTCGAATCCCCGGTCACGGCATCTATTGGATTAAAGGGTGGAGATTTTTTTTTCCCCCTATCTCCCCTATCTCACCGGTGTTTTTTGGGGGTTTTTTTTATTTTTTTTTTATTGATATGGGTACTTATATAGCGCCAATCCTCGGTCGGAGACCAAGCTCTAAGCGCTTTACAAACACGGAGTCATTTACACAACAGGCTGCCTACCTGGGTAGAGCCGACTGACGGACTGTCATTGGGGGCTCATCATTCGTTTCCTGTGTCATTCAAACAGATGTCAGGCAAAGCACACCTACACACTCAAACTTGTAACATTTAACATTTTTGCGTGTATTACCATTTTGTTTATTTATCTCGCCATACTCCGTTTTCGGCGGTGTGTATATTGGGTATGTTCGTGTTTCCATAACCCACCGAACGCTGACATGGATTACAGGATCTTTAACGTGGGTATTTGAGTTTCTGCGAGATTCGAGCCCGGGACCCTCAGATTGAAAGTCCAACGCTTTAACCATTCGGCTAGTGCCTGAACTCCTTTCGTGTGTATAATACGCATGCAGAAGATCAAACACACACGTCAAAGATTCCGTAATCCGTGCCAAGCGTTCGTTGGGTGATGGAGACTGAGAACATACCCAGCATGCACACCCCACCCCAACCGAAAACGGAGTATGGCTGCATACACGGCGGGGTTAAAAACGGTCATACACGTGTAGGCCCAACACTCGGCTTATATCACAGATTGACATAAGTTTACATTTGGGCCAACAGCAAAGTGAGAGCTGTATTATCAATGGTTTCTCCAGTCAATGGGAAATCATTTACAGCTTGGTCTTTTGTGAAGGACTATGATTCTCAAACTTGGAGGCAAAATTGCACTGGTTCTTAGTGCTGCAACCTAGTGGGCTGGTTGGCCTTTGGGAACAATCCCCAACGCCGACTGTCCTAAAACCCTCTTGGCCGAAAGAGTGGGGATGTAACTTGGGCAAGACACTCTCCACTATAATCAAATTCTAGCCCAAATAGTCGGAGCAGTAGTTGCCTCCTCTGCTGTTCTGATGGT
Organism: Babylonia areolata; assembly: GCF_041734735.1. Lineage (NCBI taxonomy): Eukaryota > Metazoa > Mollusca > Gastropoda > Neogastropoda > Buccinidae > Babylonia > Babylonia areolata. The sequence goes on from NC_134894.1 coordinate 58,556,521, forward strand.
CATAGTCGGACACGACTGACTATCATATATATACGTACAGACCCGCTCATGTAAAAGATTGACAAATAGTAAAGAGAGGTAACTCTCTCCATTCACAAGGTACACAACTTCAAGTCAGTGCTGCTTACGCTACCGATTCAGCTAGCTCACAGGTAAATAAAAGGTACATTGGAACAAACCCAGACACTTCCTCAAAAAAAAAAAAGGAAGCGCCGGGCCTGTCCTTATACCGATCATTTAACAAGCGCACACAGCAGCAAAGAAAGACAGAAGAAATGTGCAAACACAAATGAGCTTTTATTCAAGACTGGTATAGCCTCTTTAATCCTGAACAAGCCACACAAACACGTGGACAATGCAGAACAAACACATGGTTGCCTCGGTGAATTTTCACATTGGAAATGAACAAATAATGAGGCCAGGAGAAAAGGCCTTACCTTTAGGAAGCTCTCAACGACAGTCGCACAACAGTAAACTCAGGTGAAGGCTTCATGTAGTGCCACGCCCGGGTGCTCGAAGAGAATCAACTAACATGTTTTTTCGTGAGATGTTATGCTCGATCACAAGAAAAGTCTCATGAAAGAAATGAATGAATGAGTGAAAACAAACAAACATGGCCATGCTCTTTTTTTTTATCGTTTGT
>NC_134894.1:58582163-58587163 GCF_041734735.1 Babylonia areolata
AATAGAGCATTAGACAAGTTTAATCAGACTGTTAAAGAACAAGCAGAATACATGAAAAAACGTATATTTATAAATAAAAAAGCAGCAGACAGAAATTGGTTTGATCATGAATGTAAAATGGAGAAACGCCGGGTACGCAGACTGTTGAGGATATGTAGAAGAACATTAGATAAAGAAGATCGCATTTTGTTTTGTATTGCTAGACGTGAATATAAAAATTTAAATAAGAGAAAAAAGAAAGAATATAATAACTCATTAGTAAACAAACTTATAGATTCTGTTAAAAGTCAAAAGGAATTTTGGGACACAGTACAAAAGATCTCAAAAAAGAAAGTACAACCTTTAAATGATATTTCTATTCAAGAATGGTTCGAACATTTCAAAAAAGTGTTAGAAAATGAAGATGGTGACGAGGGGGAAGTAACTGAAAACATGAATATAGGAAATGTAGGGGATAATTATACACTAGATAGACCTATATCTCACGAAGAAGTCTTATTAGCGATTAGAAGATTAAAAAATGGTAAATCTGCTGGCCCTGATGGACTGATTGGTGAATTTTTCAAACATTCTGGTGAGACGACTGTTAGTTTCCTGGTGAAGCTGTTTAATTATTTGTTTGATAATGGAATCTATCCAAGCAATTGGACAGAATCAATAATTATGCCATTGTTTAAGAAAGGTGATATTAACAATGTAAACAACTATAGAGGCATTTCTTTAAGTGATATTAGTAGTAAGTTATACAGTTCCATTATTAACAAAAGACTACAAGAATGGATAACACAGAATAACATAATTGGAGAATATCAAGCTGGTTTTAAAAAAGGCTATTCAACTATTGACCATATATTTACTTTAATGGCCGCAATACAAAAACAGTTTGCAAATAATAGAAAATTGTATGTTGCTTTTGTTGACTTTGAAAAGGCTTTCGATTCTATTTCTAGAAAACTTTTATGGCCTGTTTTGTTGAAAAATGGAATCAGTGGTAAGCTGTATCTTTGTGTGAAAAGTATGTATAATGAAGTGAAAGCGAGAGTGAGATCGGGGGCAAAATTATCAGATTGTGTGAATTGTATTCGTGGGGTTAAGCAAGGGGATGTCTGTAGCCCTGTCTTGTTTTCACTTTTTATTAATGAACTAGCGTTAGAAATTATGCAAAATGGTCAACATGGTGTTACTTTCGATTTGATTGAACTGTTTGTTTTACTTTTTGCTGACGACATGATTTTGCTGTCTATAACAACAGTTGGTTTACAGCGACAACTTAACAGTTTATACACTGCTGCAACTAATTTACAGCTAAAGGTAAATATGGATAAAACAAATATTGTTGTTTTTCGTAAGGGAGGGTATTTGGCAAGAAATGAAAGATGGTCATATGGAAGTGAAAGAATAACTGTCGTAAACGCATATAAATATCTTGGGATTTATTTTTCAACAAGACTTAGTTTTAACTTTGCATGTCAAGACATTGCTAATAAAGCAAAAAAAGCAGTTATTTTGATTCTTCATATTTTGTATAAAGTAGACTGTAGTTCTTTTAGTGTATTTGTTAGATTATTTGATTCGCAAGTTCAGCCAATATTACAGTATGGAGCAGAAATCTGGGGACTGGAAAATAGGATAGTAACAGAAAAAGTGTACTTGTTTGCATTGAAACGTTTTCTTAATGTAGACAATCGAACTCCAAATGATCTTGTTTATGGCGAACTGGGGAGATACCCTATTTATCTAAATTCTTATATAAAATGTATTAAATATTGGCTAAAGTTGACTAGAATGAATGAAAACAGATATCCATTTAAAGCATATAAAATGTTATATAGTTTGGATAATAATGGTAAGAAGACTTGGGCAACGAGTGTTCGTCAGTGTTTAAATACATATGGCTTTGCATTTGTATGGGATAATCAAGGGGTGGAAGATATTGCAGGTTTCTTAAAGTGTTTCAGACAACGTATTATTGATTGCAGGTGGCAAGACTGGCATGATCATATACAAACTAGTGATAGATTCGCACAGTTTAGACTTTTTAAAACATCACATGTGATTGAGCCATACATTAAGTTAGGACTGAACAGATATATAAAATGTACACTGACAAAATTTAGATTTGGTATTTCTAGTATTGCTTCTCATAGTTTTAGGTATAGCATTCTAAATGAACCCATGTATACATGCCGATTATGCAGTTCGGGTAAAGAAGATGAATTGCATTTTTTGTTATGTTGCCCTGCTTTGTGTGACCTTAGACAAAAACTTATTCAACCGAAATATTATAGAGATCCGTCTAATTTTAGGTTCAGTTTACTCATGTCTTCAAGACAGGAATGTACTCTGCATAACTTGGCCATATATATATATGAAGGATTGAAGAGACTAAGTACAGTTATCTCGTGAATGTTGTTGAATATTTGTGTTGACTATTTTGGGTGATATGGTTGATATTGTGCTAACAATTTTTGGTTGATTTGAATTGTCTATTTACTGTGTCTTGTCATTTTGTAATTATTATTTATCAATGATTCCCCCTTCAGTAAGGGGCTCTGGCCTTATCTGAATAAAACATTCGTTCGTTCGTTCGTTCTCTCTCTCTCACACACACACACACACACACACACATGAGCGTGAAAGACGAATAGGAAATTCGAGGAGGAGGGAGAGATTTGGGTGAGATATTGGTGTGGATGGAGTGTCACAGGATGTGTCAAAAGCAGATGAGACGATAAACCGAGGTCCCGTGTGCAGCATGCACTTCGCGCACGTAAAAGAACCCACGGCAACAAAAGGGTTGTTCCTGGCAAAATTCTGTAGAAAAATCCACTTCGATAGGAAAAAACAAATAAAACTGCACGCAGAAAAAAATACCAAAAAAATGGGTGGCGATGTAGTATAGCGACGCGCTCTCCCTGGGGAGAGCAGCCCGAATTTCACAAAGAGAAATATGTTGTGATAAAAAGCAATACAAATACAAATACAAAAAGCAGTGTCTACATTCCATTGCTATGTGAACGTTTTGCTCTCAAAACAACAACAATAATAACAACGACAATAACATCAAATCACCAGGTTAAGCATCAGTCATGTCCACATTCATAAAAAAAAAGAAGTTCAAATCAAAGGTTGAGTGTCCCATGGTAGCCTTTTACGGCTCTTTAACTGGGCAGTGAAATCAGCCAGAATTGGCAAGGCAAGAACAGCTTTCATAATGCTCAAGAACATCTGGGCATCTGGAGCAATCAGTATGAGAACCAACCTCCGCATCTTCAACTCCAATGTGAAGTCAATTCTGCTCTACGGATGCGAGACATGGCGGACAACACAGACGATCCAGCAGAAGATTCAGACATTCTTCAACACCTGTGCATTCATATCCACTATGTCCATATAGGGCTCGGCATACCCAGGAAGGCGGGGCCCCATCGATCCTCTCCTTCCTTCCTTCCTTCCGCCACATTCAGCCTTCTCCCATCCGAAGCCAGGTACCCGCCATTCACGCCATGGGTGGGAGTGACAGGAAAATCGGAATGAAGTGCCTTTCCCAAGAATAATGGAGTCTCCCGTCGGACCGACGGACGAGTAGGCGGGCAGGCGTATCTGTCGGTGTGTGTCCTCATATGGGAGAAGAGGCTGATTATGGATGTGCAGCACTTCCCACAGGTTTTGCGAGGGAAAACGTCTCCAGAAGTTGAGCCCTGCTTCCTTCGCTCACGCTACTCCTTAATGGCCAGCGTTCTCTTGTTTTCAAATGTCTAGAGCACAGCATCCTCCAGCGAGAGCGGTCAAGGGCATCAGTTTCCCAGGAAGCGATTTCTATATCACAGGCTTTGAGGTTTGTCTTCAAGGTGTCCTTGAAGCGCTTGCAGGGTCTTCCAAGTTCGCGGTGGCCTTCCTTCAGCTGGCCATACAAGAGCATCCTCGGGATCCTGCTGTCTGTCATGTAGACAACGTGTCCTGTCCAGCGTAGCTGGTACTGGATCAGCAGGCTTTCGATGCTGGGCAGGCCGCTCCTCTCTAGGACCTGGAGGTTGGAGACCCTGTCTTGCCACTTTCCCAAGAACAACAACAACAACAACATGCTAAACTGGGGCCCTAGAACTGCTGAACTATCAAAAAGTTCATCAAACAGCTAACCTAGTCTGCCGTGCCGCTGTCTCCACAATCAATATAAGCTGTTAAATATCTCTCTCTCTCTCTCTCTCTCTCTCTCTCTCTCTCTCTCTCTCTCTCTCTTTACGATGAAAAAGTCAACAACTGTGCCAGTAAGTGACTGTCTGTATGTAATCCTGAGTTGTAATCTACCATGACTTTAAAAAGATTTGGCCTTCATCATCATACAACCTTTTCCCCCGCTCACAAAACAACGAATCCCACCCCCACACACCCCCTCTCCCTCTCTCTCTGACTTTTTTATTTCACATTTCAGCCACAGACCCTGGATAAAAAGCAAAAACGCTGCCAATTGTTTCCCTACTCACTCTACACTCTCCACCCATGTATGTGTGTATGTGTGCGGTGCCTAAAATCTGATTGAATGACACAGGAAACGAATGATGAGCGGCCCAGTGGCAGCCGTCAGTCTTGCTCTACCCAGGTAGGCAGCCTGTTGTGTAGATGACTCTGTGTTTGTAAAGCGCTTAGAGCTTAGTCTTCAACCGAGGATAGGCGCTATAAAACTATACATACCATCATCATCATCATCATCATCATCATCATCATCATCATACCTTGTGCAAGCTGATAGTGTAACACTGAGCTGCGTAGGTTTGTTGGAAGTTGTGAGTCTCTGTGGGAGCGAAAATGACTGCACCTGCTTAAAGCTTGGTCTCCGACCGAGGATAGGCGCTATATAAGTATCCATATCAATCCATCAATCAATCAATCACATGTCTGGCTTCCTGAGGAAAGAAAAAAAAATAAGGGTCACTCATTGCAAGTCTCCCAATCTCGTGGACACGCCATGTCCTTCAGATCTTAATTAACCCACTCAGGAC
>NC_134894.1:58592163-58597163 GCF_041734735.1 Babylonia areolata
AATGATTGTAGTGCATGCGTTATGAACAATCTTATGCATAAGAATCAATATGTTATATCTAATAAGTAGATGGACAGGTAATATTTGAAGTTTTTTGTACACAGTGTGCACAGATCCGCCTGTGGTATTTGGAAGAAGAAGAAGAACAACAACAACAACAACAACAACAACAAAAACGTGGGGGTGGGGGCAGGGCGGGGGTGGGGGCAGATGCTTGATCTATTTATAGACCGAATGCGTTGGTTCAGGTTACAAGAGCCCACCAAACTGATGCAGCGTTGGAAAAAAAGATGAACTATGATATAACATGCATTTATAATGGATTAGACATTACGTTACACTCCAGGGCTTGTTGGCTTGCATGGTTGATCTTTTGAGCGCTACGGTTGCACAGCGTTAAGAAGTTTATATTCCTCCTAAGTCTGTGAAATCAGCGTAGGGTGGAAAACGTTCTTTAAAAATAAATAAATAAATAAATAAATAAATAAATAAATTAAAAAAACCGCTGAGCAAATTTAACGCTGCTTGAGATCTGTCTGTGTGTCTGTTTGTCTGTCTGTCTGTCTGTCTGTGTTAGAGACGTTCTTAGAAAACGCTAAACAAACTTAACCCTGCCTAGATCTGGATCTGTTTGTTGTCTGTTTCTCTGTTGCTCTGTTTCTCTCTCTCTCTCTCTCTCTCTCTCTCTCTCTCTCTCTCTCTCTCTGTCTCTCTCTCTCTCTCTCTCTCTCTCTGATTATTTGATACTTACGCATGAATGTGTGTATGTGTACGTAAGAAAGTTCATTAACTCACTCCATGCCAAGAGTTTTTGCCCTTGCCAATCCCTGAAAACCCAGGGTTTGTATAGGATGGGGAAAAAATTGTAAAAAAAACCAAATAAACACCCAGACAATTGATATTTAGTATATTTATGCAAAGAATGTTGTTCCATATGTGTGCAAAAAATCAAAGTATTTACTCACCATCTTGATGTTGATCGCGGTATCCATATTTAGTGTATTTTTTAGCATTTTTGCACCCATCAGAAAGGTACACCAACATGTTCCACATCACATTCTAACACTATTTGAGGAACTGAAGACCTAGTGCATGCAATGAAGTATGAACAGGTGGTGAAGAAAGTTGAAATTCACACATACAAAAAAAAAATTGTCTCTACATAATGAAAATCAAAGAACAAAGAAAAAAACTCAACCGGCTGGGTGTTGACTGGCCAGTCAGCTGACAAACCTGGTATGCCAGTGAAGGGATGTGCAAGAGGGAAAAAGGAAAAATTGTCAGTCCAATCACTGGTGACAACACTTGCAAAATCGTCCATTTCCTCAGTGGTTTCGTCGTCTGTGTCTGTCTCATCTGCTGGCACATGTTTCTCACTTTCCTCTCCATTGTAAACACTCTCTTCAGCAGCCGAATCTGTTTCTAGGTCATCGGGATCTGGTTCAAATTAACTGTCCGAAGAATCAACATTATCTCCTTCGACATCAGAGCCTTCAGTTTGGATCATTTCCAAAGCATCTTCAACGCTGAGTAACATTTCACCTCTCCAACCGTGTCGAACACTTCGCCGTGACGCCATCTTGTCAAACAACTTACAAAGCTGACAGGGGGCACGCTTTGTTATCAACTGCGGTTGAGCTTATCGCGACACACACGCAGCGTGTGTGAATGAAAAGCTGACCAGAGGTGACGTAAGATATCACATCTGCTTTTGATTTTCGCATCCGACGCGTCACTCCGACAGCACGACTTTTTAAAATCCAAGTCCGCATATGCGGACATTGGCATCCAACGCTTTCTCCGACGATGTCCGCATATGCGGACAATGGCAGCGAGTGAGTTAAGGATGGTCGCGCTGATAGATGTTATCAGCTGTTTCATGTTGGTCTAATTTTCTGTAATTGCGCTAATTGTGCACGTGTTCAGAATATTACTTTTTACACTTTTTTTGTTTGTTTTGTTTTGTTTGATCTTATATATCTCTTAAAATTGTATTTGTATCCCCTCCACGTGTCACAACGACTGTACAGTCAATTACAGTAAAACATCAAAGAGTCAAAAAAAAAAAAAAAAAAAAAGCGTGCGTCTCTCTCTCTCTCTCTCTCTCTCTCTCTCTCTCTCTCTCTCTCTCTCTCTCTCTCTCTCTCTCTCTCCCTCTCTCTCTCTCTCTCTGTTTGTGTGTCTTTCTCTCTCTCCCTCTCTCTCTCTCTGTCTCTCACTATCTCTCTCTCTGTGTCTCTCTCTCTCTGTGTCTGTCTGTGTGTGTGTGTGTCTCTGTCTGTCTGTCTGTCTGTCTGTCTCTCTCTCTCTCTCTCTCTCTCTCTTTCTGTGTGTGTGTGTCTTTCTCTCTCTCCCTCTCTCTCTCTCTCTCTGTCTCTCTCTATCTCTATCTCTTTGTCTCTGTCTCTCTCTGTGTGTCTGTCTCTGTCTGTGTGTGTGTCTCTGTCTCTCTCTTTCTCTCTGTCTGTCTCTCTCTCTCTCTCTCTGTGTCTCTCTCTCCCTCTCTCTCTCCCTCTCTCTCTGTGTCTCTGTCTCTCTCTGTGTGTCTGTCTCTGTCTGTGCGTGTGTCTCTGTCTCTCTGTCTCTCTCTGTCTCTCTCTCTCTCTCTCTCTCTCTCTATATATATATATATATATATATATATATATATATATCTTTCATTATTTTGTTTCTCCGTGTACCCTGCGCGCGCACACACACGCACACACACACACACACACACACACACACACACACACAGAGAGAGAGAGAAGCGAAGAGACAGAAAGGCAGACACTCGGACAGACCACAGAAACAAAGAATCAGAGAAAGAAGAGAAAAAAAGAGACGACGGAAACGTAGTCAGGGATAATTATTTGTATTTGTATTTGTATTTCTTTTTATCACAACAGATTTCTCTGTGTGAAACTAGGGCTGCTCTCCCCAGGGAGAGCGCGTCGCTACACTACAGCGCCACCCTTTTTTTTTTTTTCTTCTTCTTCTTCTTCTTCTTCTTCTTTTTCCTGCATGCAGTTTTATTTGTTTTTCCTATCGATGTGGATTTTTCTACAGAACTTTGCCAGGAACAACCCTTTTTGTTGCCGTGGGTTCTTCTACGTGCGCTAAGTGCATGCTGTACACACGGGACCTCGGTTTATCGTCTCATCCGAATGACTAGCGTCCAGACCACCACTCAAGGTCTAGTGGAGGGGGAGAAAATATCGGGCGGCTGAACCGTGATTCGAACCAGCGCCCTGAGATTCTCTCGCTTCCTAGGCGTCGGACGCGTTACCTCTAGGCCATCGACTGGCAGAATGAGGATCAAGGACACACAGAGACACACGGAAACAGACAGACAGAGAGAAAGATTGGAGGTAAAGACAAAGAGACAGGGGAAAAAATATACATTAACAAGAGAGGCAAGGCCTTCAAGACTCACTTGTGATACACTTAAAATTTTTAAAAATCCAAGCTTTTTATGTATTGAGTATAATTTCAAAAGGTAATGTTTAAGATGAGAAAGATCAGTTTAAAGCAAATTAAGTCCCCTAGCATTAATTCCAGAGTAATTTCCCTTCTTTACTATCTGCACCAAAACGTTTGCAAAATAAATAAAACTTCCATGCTTAGCAAAACAATGTTGCTGACCAGGTTCCGCACATAGTCATTGGTCTTGTGCTCCTTGTAGGAGATGTGTAGAAGTCTCCTCAAGCACTTGGTTTCGAATGCTTGGATTCTTCTTTCTGTTTCTGCCATCAGTGTCCATGTCTCACATCCATATAAGAGGATGGAGACCACCAGTGACTTGTAGAGCCTCTACCCCCTCGCTAAAGCTTAAGTTCAGTTTCAGTTTCAGTAGCTCAAGGAGGCGTCACTGCGTTCAGACAAATCCATATACGCTACACCACATCTGCCAAGCAGATGCCTGATCGACCAGCAGCGTAACCCAACGCGGTTAGTCAGGCCTTGAAGCTTAAAATAACGAGTATTGCAACAACAGAAAAAAAGCGACGAAACCCACAATGTAAGATCAATACATACGGGGGCTGCAAGTGATACTGGGGAGACCGGACAGCCCCAATGCTATAGGCTGGACACTGACCACTGGTCTCCCTATGTGGTCCCACGCGAGCATCCCAGCGTGAGAAAAGATTTCGCTCGGTTTTTTGGGATTTTTTTTTTTTTTTTTTTTTAACCTAGACTTTCTTGGGTCGACCGCCGTTTTTATTTTGTATATAAGTTCATTATTTCAATTCAAAATATTTATTAAGAAACGAAAAAAAAAAAGAAGAAAAAAAGTAACAAAATTTCCCTCGGTTACACAGAGCTCGGTAGAAGAGAGAGAGAGCGAGCGAGTATTGCACAATATACACATTTTGTGTGTAAGCCATTACACAAAAGTGCAGAAATTCTAATTTCATGTCGTTACACTTTTTAATTTTTTTTTTTTTTCTTCTTCAATTCTATACCAAGACGCCAGCTTTGTGACGTCGGGATCGGGCGAAACTTGAGAAACTTCGGAAACATTGTCAGGTGCACTTGATCCGATTGTAGCTAAAAGTTCGCAGCTTAAACAGCAAAAACAAAACAACAACAACAACAACAACAATACAAACAAACAGCATCAACAACAACAACAACAACAACAAAAAAACGTAAGAAGATTGGGATCTATCGCCGTTGCAGCAAAAGCTAAAAGGCCTTGATGAGGTGAGTGGTGCCCATTGTTTGCCAGCCAGCTGGCAACTGGTCTTATCTCGTGAAAGCCTTCGTGCACGTACTTGTGTTGTGTTTTCTGGCACTGGCGGCAAAAAGGGAACCTGCATGGGTCTGATTTTGTTTTGTACCCCCTCCTCTCTCTCCCTTCGTTTTTGACTCACTTGTGTAAAAGAAACTTGGCACTTTGATCTGATATTTTGACCCAACAACAAGAGCAGTCATTATTATCATTTTTTTTGTTCAAACAGGAGCTTCTTTTGCTAAGCATGGAAGTTTTATTTATTTTGCAAACGTTTTGGTGC
>NC_134894.1:58627163-58634663 GCF_041734735.1 Babylonia areolata
TGTTGTTGTTGTTGTTGTTGTTGTTGCTGTTTTTGTTGTTGTTCTCGTTGTTGTTGTTGTGAATGTGGATTGGAAGGTACGCATGAGGTTTTGTTGTTGTTGAGGGGGGGCGAGGGGGGTGGGGGTGGGGCTTGGGAGGGGCTGTGTGTTTCTTTTGTTGTTGTTTTTTGGAGAGGGGGAGGTGGGGGGGGGGTTGATCTTTTTCCTTCATAATATGATGTTTGTATCAGGATTATGTAGATGTGCATGTTTAAATGTGTATGTGAATGTCATGTCTTTATTTCTTCATCTCTTTGCTACTTTGTGGATGTTTTGATTCATTTTCATTTTGCATTTGCCCTGAGGGCTGGATGAAAAAAAGCACAGGTATGCTTATTCCACTTCCCTCAATAAAAAAAAACTTCGTTCGTTCATTCGTTCTCTCTCTCCCTCTCCCTTTCCCTCCCTCTCTCTCTCTCCTTCTCCCTCTCTCTCTCTTTCTCTCTCCCTCTCTCTCTCCCTCCCTCTCGCTCCCTCTCTTTCTCTCCCTCCCTCTCTCTCCCTCTCCTCTCCTCTCCACCTCTCTCTCCCTCTCTCTCTTTCTCCCTCTTTCTCCCTCTCTCCCCCTCTCTCTTTCTCTCTGCATCTCTCTCTGTCCCTCTCTCTCTCCCTCTCTCCCGCTCTCCCTCCCTCCCTCTCTCTCTCCCTCTCCTCTCCACCAAATATAAAACAAAGAAAGAAAAAGAAGATTCTAGGTAGAAAAAAATCAACAAGAGAGGCAGAGCCTTCAAGACTCACTTGTGATACACTTTTTTAAAAAATCCAAACTTTTTATGTATTGAGTATAATGCATTTACTGTTATATTTATATTTTTTATATTCTCTAAACTTGGCACTTTGATCTGATATTCGACTCAACAAAAGATCTGTCATTATTTTCATTTTTTGTTCAAACAGGAACTTCTTTTGCTAAGCATGAAAGTTTTGTTTATTGCAAACGTTTTGCTGCAGGCAGTAAAACAAGGGAAATTACTCTGCTGGGGGACTTAGTTTGCTTTAAACTGATCTTTCTCATCTTAAACATTACATTTTGAAATTAAACCCAATACATAAAAAGCTTGGATGTTTTTTAAAAAGTGCATCATAAGTGAGTCTTGAAGGCCTTGCCTCTCTTGTTTCAAAATGTAATGTTTAAGATGAGAAAGATCAGTTTAAAGCAAATTAACTCCCCCTAGCATTACAGAGTCATTTCCCTTTTTTACTATCTGCACCAAAACGTTTGTAAAATAAAGTGAGTCTTGAAGGCCTTGCCTCTCTTGTTTCAAAATGTAATGTTTAAGATGAGAAAGATCAGTTTAAAGCAAATTAACTCCCCCTAGCATTACAGAGTCATTTCCCTTTTTTACTATCTGCACCAAAACGTTTGCAAAATAAAAAAAACTTCCATGCTTAGCAAAAGAAGTTCCTGTTTGAACAAAAAATGATAATAATGACTGCTCTAGCTGTTGGGTCAGAATATCAGATCAAAGTGCCAAGTTTAGAGAATACAAAAAATATAAATATAACAGTAAATGCAGTTTGCATATAATTAGGCTTCATTCTTTATTTTTTTGTGCCCATCCCAGAGGCGCAATATTGTTTTAAACAAGATGACTGGAAAGAACTGAATTTTTCCTATTTTTATGCCAAATTTGGTGTCAACTGACAAAGTAGTTGCAGAGAAAATGTCAATGTTAAAGTTTACCACGGACACACAGACACACAGACACACAGCCACACACACACACACACACACAGACAACCGAACACCGGGTTAAAACATAGACTCACTTGTTTACACAAGTGAGTCAAAAATGAAAAAGACGACAGGTGTGGACTGGCAAAAGAGTGAGAGTGGGAGAGAGAGAAGGAGAGAGAGTGTGTGTGTGTGTGTGAGAGAGAGAGAGAGAGAAGGAGAGAGAGAGTGTGTGAGAGAGAGTGTGTGTGTGTGTGTGAGAGAGAGAGAGAGTGTGTGTGTGTGTGTGAAAGAGAGAGAGTGTGTGTGTGAGAGAGAGAGTGTGAGAGAGAGAGAAGAAGAAGAGAGAGCGAGTGTGTGTGTGTGAGAGAGTGAGAGAGAGAGAGAGAGAGAGAGTGAGAGGAGAGAAACACACACACACACACACACACACACACACACACACACACACACACACACCGCACACACACACACACACACACGGGAACATACACACACGCGAACACGCACAAACACACACAGCACAACACACACACACACACACACACACACACAGACACACACACACACACACACACACACACACACAGAGAGAGAGAGAGAGAGAGAGAGAGAAGGGGGCACATAGAGAGAGGGGGGAGAAAGAGAGAGCGTCCGCGACCCCCTATACCCTTTTTTTCTCTCAATGAAAGGCTTTCAACAATAACTCAAACCCTTGTTTACCTACGCATTTTATCACCCCCATCGGACCAGCGCCCCACCCCCACCCCCAAGCCCCACCCCCACCCCCTTCACGCCCCCGACCCCCACACCAATCCCTCCCCGGACAATTCTTCATCAGCAGCCCATCAGCCGAACTTTTCCCCAGACGTCTAACGCTGAACCACCAAGGCCTTGAAAAATGGATTTGGATTTTTAAATCTGAGAGCAGGGCTCTTGGAGAGAGAGAGAGAGAGAGAGAGAGAGAGAGAGAGAGAGAGGATGATACACTTACATTAGAGGGTATGTGTGTTTGAGGTGTGTGTGTGGGGGGGGGGGGGGGGGTGAGTGGGGGTGTGAGCAAGATGTTCCAAAGGAATCCTCGTTGATTGAAAACTGAAACTCAGAAACGGACGAATGTGGAAACTTTACGGGTGTGCAATAGACGAGTGGTTAAAGCGTTGGGCTTTCAATTTGAGGGTTCCCGGGTTCGAATCTCGGTGACGGCACCTGGTGGGTAAAGGGTGGAGATTTTTTTTTTTTTTTTTCCGATCTCCCATGTCAACATATATGTGCAGACCTGTTTGTGCCTGAACCCACTTCGTGTGTATACGCACGTTAAAGATCCTGTAATCCATATCAGCTTTCGGTGGGTTATGGAAACAAGAACATACCCCGCATGCACAGCCCGGAAAACGGAGTATGGCTGCCTACATGGTTGTTCATTGCTAGAGCCGTCCACATCCTGGGTTGTTCATTGCTAGAGCCTTCGACATCCTGTGTTGTTCATTGTTAGAGCCTTTGACATCCTGGGTTGTTCATTGTTAGAGCCTTCGACATCCTGTGTTGTTCATTGTTAGAGCTTTTGATATCCTGGGTTGTTCATTGTTAGAGCCTTCCACATCCCGTGTTGTTCATTGTTAGAGCTTTTGACATCCTGGGTTGTTCATTGTTAGAGCCTTCCACATCCTGAGTTGTTCATTGTTAGAGCTTTTGATATCCTGGGTTGTTCATTGTTAGAGCCTTCCACATCCTGGGTTGTTCATTGTTAGAGCCTTCCACATCCCGTGTTGTTCATTGTTAGAGCCTTCGACATCCTGGGTTGTTCATTGTTAGAGCCTTCGACATCCTAACCTGTTCATTGTTAGAGCCTTCCACATCCTGTGTTGTTCATTGTTAGAGCCTTCCACATCCTGTGTTGTTCATTGTTAGAGCCTTTGACATCCTGTGTTGTTCATTGTTAGAGCCTTCCACATCCTGTGTTGTTCATTGTTAGAGCCTTCAACATCCTGGGTTGTTCATTGCTAGAGCCTTCGACATCCTGTGTTGTTCATTGCTAGAGCCTTTGACATCCTGGGTTGTTCGTTGTTAGAAGCCTTCGACATCCTGTGCTGTTCATTGCTAGAGCCTTTGACATCCTGGGTTGTTCGTTGTTAGAGCCTTTGACATCCTGTGCTGTTCATTGTTAGAGCCTTCCACATCCTGGGTTGTTCATTGTTAGAGCCTTCCACATCCTGTGTTGTTCATTGTTAGAGCCTTCCACATCCTGTGTTGTTCATTGTTAGAGCCTTCCACATCCTGTGTTGTTCATTGTTAGAGCCTTCCACATCCTGTGTTGTTCATTGTTAGAGCCTTTGACATCCTGTGTTGTTCATTGTTAGAGCCTTTGACATCCTGTGTTGTTCATTGTTAGAGCCTTCCACATCCTGTGTTGTTCATTGTTAGAGCCTTCCACATCCTGTGTTGTTCATTGTTAGAGCCTTCCACATCCTGGATTGTTCATTGTTAGAGCCTTTCACATCCTGGGTTGTTCATTGCTAGAGCCTTCCACATCCTGTGTTGTTCATTGTTAGAGCCTTCCACATCCTGTGTTGTTCATTGTTAGAGCCTTCCACATCCTGGGTTGTTCATTGTTAGAGCCTTCCACATCCTGTGTTGTTCATTGTTAGAGCCTTTGACATCCTGGGTTGTTCATTGTTAGAGCCTTTGACATCCTGTGCTGTTCATTGTTAGAGCCTTTGACATCCTGTGCTGTTCATTGCTAGAGCCTTTGACATCCTGGGTTGTTCATTGTTAGAGCCTTCCACATCCTGTGTTGTTCATTGTTAGAGCCTTTGACATCCTGGGTTGTTCATTGTTAGAGCCTTCCACATCCTTTGTTCATTGTTAGAGCCTTCCACATCCTGTGTTGTTCATTGTTAGAGCCTTCGACATTCTGGGTTGTTCATCGTTAGAGCCTTTGACATCCTGTGCTATTCATTGTTAGAGCCTTTGACATCCTGTGTTGTTCATTGTTAGAGCCTTCCACATCCTGTGCTGTTCATTGTTAGAGCTTTTGACATCATCTGCTGTTCATTGTTAGAGCCTTTGACATCCTGTGTTGTTCATTGCTAGAGCCTTCGACATCCTGGGTTGTTCATTGTTAGAAGCCTTTGACATCCTGTGTTGTTCATTGTTAGAGGCTCTCACACCCTGTGCTGTTCATTGTTAGAGGCAAACAGACCGAATCAAAGCGAAGACAAGGAGAGGGGAGAACAATGGAGAAAGTGCTAGAAAAGAAATGTAAAAAAAAAAAAGGAATAGATTGATTAATAGATGAATGAATAAGCAAAATATACAGAAAGAACGAAGACTTAGGACGTACGTGGGGAAAAGGGGAAAATAAAGATAAAGAAGAAAAAAAAAAAAAAAAAAAAAAAAGCTTGAATGAATGAAGTGAATGAATGAATGAATGGATGAATTAATGAATGAACTGAAATAGCTTATGTATATCTTATCATTAAAGAAACACGGAAAGATTGAGTAGGAATTGGGAGGGAAGGCTCTTTTGTTTGTTTGGGGGTTTTTTTTTTGTTTGTTTGTTTTTTTCTTCTTCTTTTTTTTCTTTTTTTTTTTTTTTTTTTTTTTTTTTTTTTTTTTTTTTTGAATAGAGGGGGAGTAAGGAAAGAGAGAAAGAAAGAAAGATAGATAGAAAGAAAGAAGAAAAAAAAAAGAAACGAAAAAAAAATGAACGTGTGAGTTGATCAATGAGGAGGTTTAAGTGAAAAACAAAAGCAAACAGAAAATGTTATTCTTGGCATTTAATTGTTCGCTTCCGGTTCGGAAACCGGAAATTTAGAAAAATAATATGTAAAGAAACAAAAACGAAAACAAACAGCACGCACGCACGCATACTTGCTTGATTACGTGCACACACACACACACACACACACACACACACACACACACACACACAGAGAGAGAGAGAGAGAGAGAGAGAGAATGCTTGCATTTCTTACGATACAATCGCTCAGATAGATAGATAGACAGACAAATCCCTGCACTTTTTTTTTAATTTTTTTTATTGCATTACAGACAAGCGCTTTTTCACGGCTTGACTTGAACAGACTCCAAACAGATATGAATGAACAGTCAAAAGAACCTGGTGACCAGAGAGAGAGAGAGACAGAGACACAGAGAGACAGAGAGACACAGAGAGAGACACAGAGAGAGGTTGAACAAACACTTTCGGACCAACTAACTAGTTAACCGACCAGACCAACTGGCCGACTAACCCATACACGTCGAATCGGTGTGTGTTTTTGTGCCGTGACAAGTACTTTTAACTCTTTCCATACGAACGGCGAAAGAGACGACGTTAACAGCGTTTCACCCCAATGACCATCATCAAAATATTGCAAGCGGAAGGCTCCTATACTGAAGAGGTGAATGTTGACAAAGAATACCACAAGTCTGACGACGGAAGCTAAAGGTTGGGTCATTCAGACACCCGCTGGACATCCGAAGGGTCTGTGTAGAGGAGAAGAGAGGACTGGCCGTACTGAGTGAGTTAACAGCCTGTCAGGTGTGTTCTTTGAGGCGAGCTTTAACTCACTCAGTACGGCCAGTCCTCTCTTCTCCTCTACACAGACCCCTCGGATGTCCAGTGGGTGTCTCAATGACCCAACCTTTAGCTTCCGTCGTCAGAATAGTGGTATTCTTTGTCAACATTCACCTCTTCAGTATAAGAGCCTTCCACTTGCAATATTTTGATGATGGTAATTGGGGTGAAACGCTGCTAACGTCGTCTCTTTCGCCGTTCGTATTGAGAGAGTTAATGGCCCATCAGAGTTAGCTCTGGAGGTTACAAGGGAGACTAGGAAAACTAGGGGACAGAGCAGTTGGAGGGGAGTGGAGGGGGGGGAGGTGGGTGGGAGCGTACAAAGGAGGTAGAAAGAGAGAGAGAGTGTGTGTAGTAGTAGTAGTAGTAGTAGTAGTAGTAGTAGTAGTAGTAGTCCGACCCAACACTCGGCTTATATCACAGATTGACATAAGTTTACATTCGGGGCCAACAACAGCAAAGTGAGAGCTGTATTATCAATGGTTTCTCCAGTCAATGGGAAACCATTTACAGCTTAGTCTTTTTGTGAAGGACTGTGACTCTCAAACTAGGAGGCAAAATTACACTGGCTCTTAGTGTCGCTGCAGCCTTGTGGGCTAGTTGGCCTTTGGGAACCATCCCAACCTGAACGCCGACTGTCCTAAAACCCTCTTGGCCGAGAGAGTGGAGATGTAACTCGGGCAAGACACTCTCCACAATAATCAAATTCTAGCCCAAATAGTCGGAACAGCAGTTGCCTCCTCTGCTGTTCTGATGGTCATAGTCGGACACGACTATTATATAGTAGTAGTAGTAGTAGTAGTAGTAGTAGTAGTAGTAGTAGACGTGGTGTTTTTTGTGTTTATGTTTTGTTTTGTTTTTTGTTGTTTTTTTTGTTGTTTTGGGGTGTGTTTTTCGGTGTGTGTTTTTTTTCGTGTTGGTCTGTTTACAATCAGTCTCCATCTTTAACACCCAGAAAGAGTTGGCCTTTGCTCACAGTCCAGCGTGGAGAAAATAACAGTTTTTTTCGTGTTGGTCTGTTTACAATCACTCACCCTCTTTAACACCCAGAAAGAGTTGGCCTTTGCTCACAGTCCAGCGTGGAGAAAATAACAGTTTTTTTCGTGTTGGTCTGTTTACAATCACTCACCCTCTTTAACACCCAGAAAGAGTTGGCCTTTGCTCACAGTCCAGCGTGGAGAAAATAACCGTTTTTTTCGTGTTGGTC
>NC_134894.1:58644663-58647163 GCF_041734735.1 Babylonia areolata
GAACTGCACTATACTGTACTGTACTGTACTGTGCTGTACTGAACTGCACTATACTGTACTGTACTGTACTGAACTGCACTGTACTGTACTGTACTGTACTGTACTGAACTGCACTATACTGTACTGTACTGTACTGTACTGTGCTGTACTGAACTGCAATATACTGTACTGTACTGTACTGAACTGTACTGAACTGCACTATACTGTACTGTACTGTACTGTACTGAACTGCTCTGTACTGTACTGTACTGCACTGAACTGTACTGCACTGTACTGAACTGTACTGTACTGTACTGAACTGTACTGAACTGTACTGTACTGTACTGTACTGTACTGTACTGTACTGTACTGCACTGAACTGCTCTCTACTGTACTGCACTGTACTGTACTGTACTGCACTGAACTGCTCTCTACTGTACTGCACTGAACTGCTCTCTACTGTACTGTACTGTACTGTACTATACTGCACTGCTATGTACTGTACTGTACTGAACTGCACTGAAGTGCTCTTTTTTTAAGATTATATTATTATTATTTTGTTAGCTAGTTATATAGATTTTGTTGTTTTTGTTGTTTTTTGTTGTTTTTTCTTGTACGCTTATAGTTGACTTCATCAAGTTTTTGCGCCTTATACATATTAGTAGTAGTAGTAGTAGTGGTTCTTTTTTTTTTCAATGTATTTATCTTTTTCTCTTTTTTTTTCTTCTTTTTTTTTTCTCAAGGCCTGACTAAGCGCGTTGGGTTACGCTGCTGGTCAGGAATCTGCTTGGCAGATGTGGTGTAGCGTAGCGTATATGGATTTGTCCGAACGCAGTGACGCCTCCTCCTTGAGCTACTGAAACTGCAACTGAAACTGAATTGCTGTGGACTGAACTGTACAATGTTGAATTGTATCGTGTTGTACTGAACTATATTGTGCCACATCATATTTTCCCGTGTGTGTGACGGGTGCAATAGCCGAATGGTTAAAGCGCTGGACTTTCAATCTGAGGGTCCTGGGTTCGAATCTCGGTGCACCTGGTGGGTAAAGGGTGGAGATTTTTCCGATCTCTCAGGTCAACATTTGTGCTTACCTGCTAGTGCCAGAACCCCCCTTCGTGTGTATGCGCACGCAGAAGATCAAATACGCACGTTAAAGATCCTGTAATCCATTGTCAGCGTTCGGTGGGTTATGGAAACAAGAATATACCCAGCATGCACACCCCCGAAAATGGCTGCCTACATGGCGGGGTAAATAAAAAACAAACAAACGGTCATACACGTAAAATGTTACATGGCTGTCTGAGTGTGTATGTGTGTGCGTCTGAAATCTGAAATCTGATTGAATGACACAGGAAACGAATGATGAGCGCCCAGTGGCAGCCGTCAGTCGGCTCTACCCAGGTAGGCAGCCTGTGGTGCAAATGTCCCCGTGTATGTAAAGCGCTTAGAGCTTGGTCTCTGACCGAGGATAGGCGCTATATAAGTATCCGCATCAATCAATCAATCAATCAATCAATCAATCAATCAATTTCTCAGTGAGGAATTCAGGTTACTGTCTCCAAGGAGAGTGGTCAATTTCAGTGCATAGCCACCAGTTGTGATATATATATATATATATATATATATATATGTGTGTGTGTGTGTGTGTGTGTGTGTGTGTGTGTGTGTGTGTGTGTGTGTGTGTGTGTGTGTGCGCGCGCATTCGATAGATAGATAGATAGATAGAGTCGTGTAAATGCCAACGACCTAATTCCTGTAATGGATTATTGAAGGTGATAATTATACTGATTGAAAGTAATACTGTGTCAGTGCGCGTATGTCTTCAGATAAACTGATGTGTGTGTGTGTGTGTGTGTGTGTGTGTGTGTGTGTGTGTGTGTGTGTGTGTGTGTGTGTGTGTGCATTCGATAGATAGATAGATAGATAGATAGAGTCGTGTAAATGCCAACGACCTAATTCCTGAAATGGATTATTGAAGGTGATAATTATACTGATTGAAAGTAATACTGTGTCAGTGTGCCTATGTCTTCAGATGAACTGATTGCTTTATTGATCGATTTCTTGTACCACCACCACCCTTTTGTTTTTTTGTTTTTATTCATTAATTCATTTATTTATTCATTTCTTGATTTGACAAGAGCCCAGGCAAAGTCGTAAACGGGTTTGACCCCAGGTTGCAAAGTGGCAGATTGGTTAAGACGCTTTATCTGCCAATGCAGTGTCCGTTTAGGGTCTGGGTTCGAAACCTGCTATTGCCCTTTCTCCCAAAGTTTGATCGGAAAATCAAACTTCTTCTTCTTCTGCGTTCACTCGTATGCACACGAGTTGGCTTTTACGTGTATGACCGTTTTTACCCCGCCATGTAGGCAGCCATACTCCGTTTTCGGGGGTGTGCATGCTGGGTATGTTCTTGTTTCCATAACTCATAGAACGCTGACAATGGATTACAGGATCTTTAACGTGCGTATTTGATCTTCTGCTTGCGTATACACACGAAGGGGGTTCAGGCACTAGCAGG
>NC_134894.1:58684663-58694663 GCF_041734735.1 Babylonia areolata
CAAAATTGCACTGGCTCTGAGCGCTGCAGCCTTGTGGGCTAGCTGGCCTTTGGTAACCATCCCAACGCCGACTGTCCTAAAATCCTCTTGGCCGAGAGAGTGGGGATGTAACTTGGGCAAGACGCTCTCCACTATAATCAAATTCTAGCCCAAATAGTCGGAACAGCAGTTGGCTCCTCTGCTGTTCTGATGGTCATAGTCGGACACGACTGAAAGGGCGAAAGCGGAATTCGTAACCCACACCCTCACTGGACTCTGTGTATTGGCAGCTGATATTTTGCTGCTGTCCATCATGATTTCTCAACATCCTACCCCTCACTCCCACCCCCCACTCCCCCCACCCCCACCAACCCCCCAACCCCCCAAACCTTCCCTCCCTTTCCTCCCCAGGGTTTTGTATAAGGGCCTATGGTGGATGTACAATAAACAATCCAGTGTCAGTGTGTTCAGTGGCAGTGGCAGCTGAGCATCTGGTTATTCTGTGGCCTTCCTCTTGTAGTCGTTGAAGTTGTTGTTGTTGTCGTTGTTGCAGATGACGTGAAGGGTCAGGAGGAGGAGGAGGAGGAGGAGGAGCGATGTTACTGAAGCAGGTGGCCGTCCTGCTCACTGATACCACCATCTACTCCTCCACCACCACCACCTCCACCACCTCCACCAGCAGCAGCACCCCTCTCCACAATCCTCCGCCTCCACAGCTGCATCACCATCCTCCCAGGCTGCAGAGTGAGACCCCCCACACGATCCCGCCGTCTCCAGACTTGCTCTTCACGTCGTGGCTGGGCCGAGGAAACTGCGGTCTGCCGTGTGCCGCCAACATGTCGTCAGTTCCAGTCCCATGATGATGGTGGTCCCTGGTTTCGGTTTCTGTTTGTGTTTTGTGATGCAGAATGGAACTGGCTAGACGGTGGAGCGATGGACTTGGCTCTCTGTGCGTTTTCTTTCTCATCGTTGCCTCCAGCCCCGGTTGACGTGGTAGGGGTGTGTGACCTACAAGAAAAGCGAATAAAGATGTCCGGAGCGAGCTGACAGGACAGCTAGCTGTAAGTGTGTGGACCGTCTGACTGGCAGACAAACAGACAGACAGACATACAGACAGACAGGATGGTGTCCTTGACCTTGTCAGACGGCGGAGCCGCCCCTGCCGGCGTCGTCAGCACGGTGGCGCCCTACGTGGACGCTAGCGACCTTCTGACGATGGACGACAACATCAACAACAACAACAACGACAACGACTCGTTGAGCTCGGCTCTAACCGAGCTGTCCCTGATGAACTTCACGCTGGAGGATTGGTACGACGACATCAACTCCTCCTCCTCCCCGGCGCCCCTGCCCTGGCTGAACCACAGCGTGACGGTGGGGATGGCGGACGAGTGCGAGGCGATCCTGAAGGACACGGCGGAGCCTCCCCCGCAATACAGCGCCGGGGTCACCCTGGGGGTGTCGGTCATCCTGCTGCTGGTGCCGCTGCTGACCATTGTGGGCAACTTCATCACCATCCTGGCCGTGCTGACGCACAAGAAGCTGCGCAACAAGACCAACGTCTTCGTCGTCTCGCTGGCCATCGCCGACATGTGCGTGTCGCTGCTGGTGATGCCCTTCGGGATCTACCAGCAGATGAACAACAAGGTGTGGATGTTGGGCGACATCGTGTGCCGCCTGTCCTCCAGCTTCGACGTGATGATGTGCACGGTGTCCATCTTCCACCTGTCCTGCCTGGCCATCGACCGCTACCTGGCCATCTGCCGGCCCTTCCTCCACGAGCGGCTGACGGTGCGCATGATCGGGGCCATGCTGGTGTTCTGCTGGGTGGTGCCCGTCTTCATCTCCTTCATCCCCATCATGAACGGCTGGAACAAGCTGGGGATCGAGGAGTACTTGCACTGCGCCTTCCCGCCCGACGCCCACGTCTGCGTCTTCATCGTCAACACGCCCTTCGCCATCGTCTGCTCTCTTATCGCCTTCTACGTGCCCGTGGTCTTCATGGGCGTGTGCAACGTGCAGATCTACATGGCGGCCAACCGCCAGGCCCACCAGATCCGGGCCCTGGAGGAGGCCGGCAACCACAACCACATGAGCCACAGCAAGCGCAAGAAGTTCCACCACGAGACCAAGGCGGCCAAGACGCTGGGCATCATCATGGGCTGCTTCAGCGTCTGCTGGTTCCCCTTCTTCATCTTCAACATCATCGACCCCATCGTGGGCTACCGCATCCCCTACATTCCCTGGATGGTGGCGCTGTGGCTGGGCTACATCAACTCCATGATGAACCCCGTGCTCTACTTCTTCTTCAACCGCCACTTCAACTCCGCCTTCCGCCGCCTGCTCCGCTGCAAGGTGTGCAAAGGGGTGCGTGACTACGACGAGGAGATGATGACGGGCATCACCAACACCTCCGAATGACTGCGGGCCTCGCACCATGACGTCGCCATGACAAGCAGACGAAACTCACACAACCGGTCCAACTGCGCCTACCACCGGCCTCCGCCCCATACCCAGGGCGGCTCCGGGGGGCCTCCCCTCCTCCTCCACCCCTCCTCCTCCCTCACCCTGCCCCCCTCCTCCTCCTCCGCCTCCTCCTTCTTCTCCCACAGCCGGCGCTGCAGCAGCGTCAGCAGTGACGGGGGTCATCCTCAGCAGCAGCAGCAGCAGCACCCCAACGGCCACCACCAGGCCCCCGAGCAGATTCAGATGATCCCCAGTAGTGAGACAGAGGAAACCATTGCCGAGTACGGCGAGTTTGCAGCATGAATCAAAACAAAGAAAGAAGAAAAGAAAAAAAAAAAGCAAAGGCCTTACTTAGTTAGCTGACCTCATCTTTTGGGGGGGGGGGGGGGATTCCTCTGTCCTGAGATTGATTATTATAACCTTTCTCCCACTTTTCCCAGCAGAAAAAAAAGAAAAAGAAGCTATGATGGTGCTTATCTTAAACCAATTATTTCTCTTCTAAGCATTATTTAACCAATTATTTCTCTTCTAAGCATTATTTATCTCCCTTATACATATATCATAAGAAAACGGCGTATGGTTAAGAGAAGCCAGTCAATGATTGTGTGATCTGCTGTTTTAGTTTTCTTTACAATAAGGAAGAAATTAACGAATAACGATTTAAATCCTTTTAATCAGATCTTGATGATAATATATCAAACGAAACAAAGAAATTTACACACTACGTTTTTTTTTTTTTTTTTTTTTTTTTTTTTTTTTTTTTTTTTTCACTTTCCCTGCCTAACACCAGCAGGATATCTCATCAGCACTTTGGGCTGTCATATTAATAGCGGAACAGGAAAAAAAAAAAAAACAAAAAAAAAAGATCCATGATAAGATTCAGTAATGCAAGTTTCAAGACCCTTAGTCCAGATACGGCTACCACGTCTACCCAATCAGCGTGGACTTATGAGCAGGAAGCAGGAACTATGCTAAACTTCAACAAGCACCAAATCATCAAGTCCCCAACTAATAGTAGTTAGTAGTTTTCACCGTCTTCCCGTACATGGAAGCACCACCACCACCACCTTCATTCCAAAAAAACAACAACAACAAAAAACACGGGCATTCTGTCCGGAGCTAATACGCTCAGATGTGTCCATCGACAAGTGAGCATACTATCTCCTGAGGGACCCTTTGCCCGTACCTAACCTCAATCCCTCCCCCCCCCCCCCTCCAGCCTCCGCCCCCCCCCCCCCCCCACCCCCCTCCACCCCTTCCCTTCATCCTTCAACTCCCTCCAACCCAACAAATTCCCACAACCCCCTCTCAGTTAACTCGTCCTCCTCCTCCTCCCCACCCCACCCCACTTCCTCCTCCTCCTCCTCCTCCTCCTCCACTACCGTCCCAAGCCCAGACTTGTGTGTGATCTGTTTGCCATGTCCCACGTCATGATGCGAGGGAGCGGTCATTCTGGTAAATCGTCGTGCCAGTCAATGACTGATTACAGCGATCTTCACAAATGAAAGACAAACCGAAACTAAACAAACAATCTTGTGACTGACAGCTCTGATTTTTTTTTTTTTTTTTTTTTTTTTTTTTTAAGTGCTGAAGTCTTTACTTTTTGTTGTTGTTGTTGTTTGTAAACTGTGTGATACTAAAACAAACAATCAACAGCAACAAAAAAGAAAAGAAAAAAACGAAGAACAAATACTATGTTATGATGTGTTTAATCTAATGATCAAGTGCTCCATGACAAAGCAAGGGAAAAAGAATGTGTCGGTACCTCCAACCGATGTCTTCTGTCTGTGATTCTCATCTTGTGTGTGTGTGTGTGTGTGTGTGTGGTGTTGTTCTTTTTGGTTCTTTTTTTTTTTTTTTTTTTTTTTTTTTGTCCATCTGAAACTCAGAAGATTACGATTATATTATTATATTATACTCTCACTTTGTATACCATCAGTGGTGCGTATGCCTGTATAAGTGTGAAGAATTCTGAGACATAACATGTGTGCTTTCTTGTTTTGTTTTGTTTTATCAAAGTGTGCAATGGTGGTCGCCGTTATTATTATTATTATTATTACTATTACTATTATTATTATTATTAACGTTTTTATTAACATTCTTGTTATCATGATACAAGTCGCCATTAGCACGACTCAGAAAGATGGTATCCTCACACACACATTCTCCAAAACTTGAGATCGGAATGGTTTTAGGTTCGGTCAGTGCTGGGTTGAAGAAAGGTTTTGTCACTGTCAGGGTCACCCGCGCATAATACGAGTATTTTGGTATTTTTTGTCACATGGTGTGGTAGATGTCTGCGTTCGTTCACTAACCTTTGTTTTTTGATATTTTGTTCATCCAGCCAAGTCACCCATGTAATTATCATTGTTGATCAGCAGTTAATGAATGCCTTGGGGAGGAAGTCTTTGTTTGGTTCATCTGGGGAGTGAAAGCGAGCGTTGTTCAAGGAAGCGTCGTGTTGATTATGATGATGGTATCAATAATAAGAATACTGACAAGAAGAAGAAGAAGAAGAAAATTATGGTCGGGGGGCTCTGATTGCTTTGTTAATTTGTGTCTTTCTCTTTTCCTTTTTTTTTCTTGTTCTTTTTTTTTTATAGGTACATCCATGTTCAAATTTAGCTCCTATAATTAGACGGATTGGGTCTGAAGCTTTTGATAAGTTCGTCCATGATGAACAGCCTCTCCCCTCTCCATCCAAATTAAGCCCGCAATTCTGGTCTCTGTCTCTCTGTGGTTCTGAATATCTCTCTGTATCTTTCTATGTGACTCTGTCTGTCTGCCTGTCTCTCTCTCTGTCTGTCTGTCTTTTTCTGTCGCTCTCTCTGTCTGACTCTCTCTCTCTCTTTCTGTATCACTGAGTATTTGTCTCAAAGCCTCTCTCATCTTCTCCCTCCCGCTCCCTCCCCCCCCCTCTCTCTCTCTCTCTCTCTCTCTCTCTTTCTCTTCTCTCTCCCTCTCTCTTTCTCTCTCTCCCCCCCCTCTCTCTCTCTCTCTCTTTCTCTTTCTCTCTCCCTCTCTCTTTCTCTCCCCCCCCCCCTCTCTCTCTCTCTCTGTCTGCCTGGCTGACAGTTCTATCTTATCTTCTATCTTACTCTCTCTCTCTCTCTCTCTCTCTCTCTCTCTCTGTCTCTCTCTCTTTCTCTGTGTGTGACACGCACGCACACAAACAGGTCCGGACACATGCACACATAATTATACACGTGCACGTGTGCGCGCACACACGCGCCCCACAGACGCTCTAAGACACATACCACACACACACACACACACACACACACACACACACACACACACACACACACACACACACACACGAGAGAGAGAGAGAGAGAGAGAGAGAGAGAGCAACTTTAAAAAAAAGATCGCCTATGGCCTGGCGAGAGGGAAGCGTATTAATTGGGTTCCCGTTCAGCTTCAGAAACAGCTCAAGTCTCCCCATCCCCCAGGCGAAGAAGAAAGCAGAGGAGAGCAAGCGAACGGGAGAGAGAGAGGGAGGGAGAAAGAGAGAGAGGAACAGACAGACAGACAGGCACAGACAGAAGCAAAGAGAGACAGAAACGGGGAAGAAGGGGGGAGAGACAGAGAGAGAGAGACATAGACAAACAAGAACCTAACTCTCAAAAAAAAAGTTCAAACATCCTTATTCATAATGTTTGAATGTTGGAAGACTCTGGTTACGTAAAATTTTTTTTTTTTTAAATAACTTTTAACCCCCCTCAACTTCGGAAATGTCTCTAGCGACCTATTTCCCCTTTTGATAGATTGTACACATAATAGCGGTTCGCTGGATTGCAGCATTTGTAAACGGTGCACTTTGAGTGAGCTTGAATGGCGTAGGCTTTTAAGTTCCTGAAAAGTCATTCACGAAAAAAAAAAAAAAAAAAAAAAAAGTAAATAGCAGACCATGATTTGCGTGAGTCTTTAAGTACCTCAGAAGCTTTTTCTCCCCCAGAAAGTAAATAGCAGGCCAGCGTCTTTAAGAATACAGACATTAACGGCAATGTTGATGTTCCGGCGTTTCCGTGAATGTCATGGGTTCGTGTAGTCTGTACCAGTAATGCAGTTCAGACATACACGACATACACAATCAGAGAGACAGAGACAGAGAGAGATATGGGAGTGGGGGGGGGGAGTAGCTTTCACACACACACACACACACACACACACACACACACACACACACACACACACACACACATACATTTTGGTAAGGACATAGCCGTATTTGAAGAGGTGATTGTTTTGTGTTTTTTGTTTGCTTCCGAAAGGGTGATCTGATATACATCCTACAAAAATCATACTTGCCTATACATAAGAACAGATATAGATTTTGACAACTCAAACCCACTTTTATGCGACTCTGAGAAAGATGGATGAAGTGACAGACAGATAGACAGACAGACACAGAGAGACAGAGAGTTATTATGTTACAGTGAGTTCCAACGATAGAAAATAAAGGTTGAAAAAAAAAATCACCAGCATAATTATAATTCAAATAAGATCGGTGAAGAGAGAGAGAGAGAGAGAGAGAGAGAGAGAGAGAGAGAGAGAGAGAGAGAGAGGTCAGCACGCTTGCACTTGAGTGAATGTTGCGTTCTGGTTGGTCGTCAGAACTGACGTCACTAATGTAATTATGTACATGTATTACATACATTACATTCACTTGATAGCGTCGCGATTTATTTGTGTGTAAATACATGGATTACATTGATGAGTTCAGCCCATTTCTAAGAGACAAACAAAACCGCTTCCTGTTATTTTTTTCTTCCCCAGTGTGAACGCTTCTGTCAAAACCACACAGGCAGAAACTGAAACGACTACTGATTTTTTCCCTTACTTTCCACGCCACGAGTTGACACAGCATATGTTGGTCATAACGTTACATAACGATGAACAGTGAAATCTTCAAAGTCCTATGACCTATATATGATATGACCCATACGCTTTTACTTCATGTCCAAGGCTGACCTCATGAGCAAAAGCATGATATTTTTTTATGGATAACTAATAACTGCGTCGAGTTCAATTATGAGAATCAGTCGTGTGAATTATTCGACAGATTTTGTTTTGAATGTGTTTACAGTAAATGTATGTTGTAGTTGTAAGAGTCCACTGCAAGCGAAAGAATTGATATGTACGGATATATGATATAAGAGTGAATTGATGTTGTAGTTGTGGAGTCCACTGCAAGCGAAAGAATTGATATGTACGGATATATGATATAAGGGTGAATTGATGTTGTAGTTGTGGAGTCCACTGCAAGCGAAAGAATTGATATGTACGAATATATGATATAAGGGTGAATTGACGTTGTAGTTGTGGAGTCCACTGCAAGCGAAAGAATCGATATGTAGGGATGTATGATATAAGGGTGAATTGATGTTGTAGTTGTAGAGTCCACTGCAAGCGAAAGAATCGATATGTACGGATATATGATATAAGGGTGAATTGATGTTGTAGTTGTGGAGTCCACTGCAAGCGAAAGAATTGATATGCACGGATGTATGATATAAGGGTGAATTGATGTTGTAGTTGTGGAGTCCACTGCAAGCGAAAGAATTGATATGCACGGATGTATGATATAAGGGTGAATTGACGTTGTAGTTGTGGAGTCCACTGCAAGCGAAATAATTTCTACATGTACGAATGCATGGCTGTCAATACATGCGCACTCGATACCGTAAAACTGCCAACTAGGCCAGGTGAAAAAAGTAGTCGCGATTTTCTTTTCATGATGTTGTCTGAATGCCATCCGTTTCCTTTGTTTCATTGCTTACTTACCTGCTCTTTTCTTTTCTTATCCCCCCTCCCCTCCACCCCCCCCCCCCCCACCCCCCACCCCCTCCAAAAGCGTTGATTGTGATATCCCTGCTTGTTCACGTATCCCCCCCCCGCCCCCCCAACACACACACACACCCCTCTTCCCCGTTCCCAGTCTTGTCTCCCTTTGAAAAGAAGGCTACGTTCTTTCGGGAAACAACATACACGCGTCCATATTCGTATCCATTTATTCGAATGAACCCAGCCTTTTTTCTTTTTTTTCCTTTTCTTTCTTTTTTTTTAAGATATATATAATCTGTCGTTGTTCTGTGTTGTCAAACCACGCTGTGCCAACTTGTAACATATCATTGACAGAGGTGACGTTTTACTCATTGTTGTCCTTGCAGATAACTTGACCGTTAACATAATTATTTTGATTTTTATTCTCTTCTCTTTTTTTCTCTCTTTTTTTCTCTCTCTTTCTTTCCTAATGAGTATCATCTTCCAACACGTAGCATCGATGGCTTGTATAGAAACTATGACGTGAATGATTATAAGCTCTTTTTTGGGGGGGATTTCCAATATTCTTCGTTGGATTTGAGTCGATGTCGATTACCACCTACAAAGAGCAAAATGTATGAAGAATGCTCCTTTTGTAAAACAGTTTGTTGAATGAAGAAGGTTTTGTTGTTGTTTTTTTTTTTTAAGTAAAACGGTTTGTTGAGTAATGAAGGGTTCTAACGTGTATCAGTTCGTTGAATAGTGAAAGTTTCTTACGTAAATCAGGTTGTTAAGGAGTGTATGTTCGTTATGTAAAACAGTTTGTTAAGGGGTAAAGTTTCCCTATGTGAAACAGTTTAAGGGGTAAAGGTTCCTTTTGTAAAACAGTTTGTTAAGGGGCGAAGGCTCCTTACGGAAAACAGATTGTTGAGAGATAAAGGTGTTGGTTTTTGGGGGTTTTTTTTGCGTAATCGTTTATTGAGGTTTGAATGTTCCTTTTGTGATGAGCTTGAATGAGTGTTCCTTTTGTGATTAGCCTGATGAGAAATATAAGTCACCTGTGAAAAATTCTTGCAAATGATGAAGATTTTCATCGGTGAATAGCGTTCTAAGGATTGGACGACACCGGTTATATTATTTTCACTTCAATATTACTCCGAATTCTTTTGCACCAGACAAAAACAAGACAACAAAAAAGACTCACTTTTAACCCCCTGTGTCGGTACAAATCTGAATGACAGCGATGAGACTCAACAACAACAACAACAACAACAACAACATCAACAGCTACACCAAAAATATTTTTGAAAGGAGAAAAAAAAAATGTGAAAATGATTTTGGAAGTATCTGTCGGGAGCCACTGTTCATACTTCGGACATTCCATTTTAACCAAAAAATTTAAAAAGTACTTTAAAAGAAAGAACGAAAGAAAGAAAAAAAAGAAACTGGGAATTGAAATTCGGCACTTATGACATTCTTCCCAAGAGATAATCATAGTGTCCGTTCTCTTTCGGTATTCCATCAATTCCTGAATAGTTTTAGCTTGCAGTGTGAAGGTTCAAATTAACGCCCGAGGTTCTTTGGGATCAGGACACCCATGCTCATAGATCCGACACTTCTGGCGCGAACATGTCCAGTGGAAGTTTGTATATCTACTATAATAATGAATATCATTATATCGAATGCCGATGGGTTTTATTTTTCTGTTCGACAGCGGTAAGTGAAAATACGACAGTGTTGGGAAGATGTAAATGAACACGTAATCGGCAAATATTTGTTTTATTTTGAT
>NC_134894.1:58699663-58724663 GCF_041734735.1 Babylonia areolata
TGTTGCTATTTCTGCAACTGAAACTTTTTAAACAATCACGGAAATTGAGAAAAGATTTGATTCTAATAAGTAGGGTGTCATTTTCTTGAAAAAAAAAATGCATATTGTTATTTCTGCAATTGAAACTTTTAAACAATCACGAAAACAGAGAAAAGATTTGATTTTATGTCCACTTTAACCCCACCCCACCCCCCACCCTCCCTCCACGCGTCAACTGTTTCATACACAGATAACTCTGAAAACCGTACAAGAGAGATTACTCGTGTCTTATTATGTCAAGAGCTTTCAGCGAGTTCTCCCCCTCTACAAGAATCACTTCCCGCCAGCCAGCATTATAAGCTGCGGTTTTGTTTTGTTTTAATGTTGTTTTAATGTTGTGATGCTGCATAAGTATAACTGAATCCCCACACTCACCAGTACACCCCCCCCCCACACACACACACACCCCCCCACCCCAACCCACACTCCCCCTCCCCCCTCCCCCACAAAACTTTTAGTGGTGGTCTGGTCGCTAGTCATTCGGAAGAGACGATAAACCGAGGTAACGCGTGTAGCATGCACTCAGCGCACATACTGAAAACAACCCACAGCAAGGCAGCCTGAATTTCGCACAGTTAAATCTGATATGACAAAGAGAAACACAGTTCAATACAATGCAATATAATACAATACAATACAATACAACAATATATATATATATATATATATATATATATATATATATGATAGTCAGTCGTGTCCGACTATGACCATCAGAACAGCAGAGGAGGCAACTGCTGTTCCGACTTATTTGGGCTAGAATTTGATTATAGTGGAGAGTGTCTTGCCCAAGTTACATCCCCACTCTCTTGGCCAAGAGGGTTTTAGGACAGTCGGCGTTGGGATGGTTCCCAAAGGCCAGCCAGCCCACAAGGCTGCAGCACTAAGAGCCAGTGCAATTTTGCCTCCTAGTTTGAGAGTCATAGTCCTTCACAAAAGACTAAGCTGTAAATGGTTTCCCATTGACTGGAGAAACCATTGATAATACAGCTCTCACTTTGCTGTTGGCCCAAATGTAAACTTATGTCAATCTGTGATATAAGCCGAGTGTTGGGCCTAAATACAATACAATACAACAAAATACAATACAACAAAAATACAATGCAATACAAACGCCAGCACTTGTCCTATCGATCGGGGTGTCTTTAAACTATTTCACTGTGTCACTATGTATGCACTTGTAAACGGAAGAATCGCACGCACGCACACACACATACGCACACACACACACACACACACACACACACACACACATGTTCAATCTGACACATCGGCAGAATGGACAAAGCCCGGAGGGTACGGTGCTCGGGTGGCGGTCTTGGCTGACACTGACAAAATTCATTGGTTTTTTGCACGTGCTACCCGTGAAACACGGCGTAAGAGTTACAGGTTTGTGAACTCACACATCCCCAGAGAGAGCAGAGGCCATTTTGAAAGGAACTTCGCAACAGTGGACATGGAGGATTTAAAATTGAATGGTCATTGTGCACAGAAACAACGCATTTAGACGATCAAAGAAATTGGAAACGGAGTAGATAGAATCTAGATAGAAGATAGAATTCTCAACATTTTGGACGAAAAAGAAACATTTGAATTCACTATTCTGCATCCTCATTATTTACCATCAGTGTGAACTGTTCGGTTTGTGAACATGGAGTGGAAAATTCAAAGTGGAACGAGTTGTGTAAGTCTTCAGTGTGAACAAGGATATGTGTGAGGTTGTGTGTTTTTTTTTTTGTTGTTGTTGTTGTTTTTCAAAAACGTGGTGGAATTCAGATATGTGCAAGAAGTAAATTCCCAGCGTCTGTTTTTACTCCACACTGTTTGTTCTCAGCCCGTTATGCGATGTGGGAAGAATGGACACACGACGGACACGACAGGCGACCTGTTGAAAAGCGCTGTCAGTATCGCCTGTGATTGTGGAATGTGCGTGGATTTTTTTGTACACGGAATTAAGGTAAGATGTTTCTTGCACGTTATTCTCAAAAGAGACAAGAAATTCGTGTTTTTAAGCTTACAAGATCAATGGGATGGCTTTGACTTGGAAGGGGATGGAGAAAGGAGTTGTTTGGTCCATCAGAAGGGGGGTGGGCAACTTGTGAACGACAGTGAAACAGGTGTGTGAGTGACAGGGGAAGTGGGAGGGGCAGTAGATGTGGCAAGTGACAGGCAGTTTGAATGGAGAGGGTGATTGGTGGTGAATATGCTAATGAACCACTGGCTGTTGACATAGGAAGGGTTTGATTGATTGATGTTTCTTTTCCAACACTTCCATCATACACAGGGCAACACACACACACACACACACACACACACGTCACAAGGCATGACAGACGAACAGTGCAGACTTCACCTATACACATTTTATACTACCCTCACATTTTACATCATGAAAAAATATCTTTCTTTTTTTTTACCTCCTGCTGTAAAGAAAGCATTTTGAAAGTAATGAAAAAGTGTGCTGTCTTTTTTCAAACCTCAACAATTGTGTGTCCAAATTTCATACCGTGTTTACTCGTTATTTTTTTAACAACGTTTTTTTGTTTTGTTTTTTAAACCTATACAAACGTCCAGCACACAGAGGAACGCGCGCTTAGAAATCGGCCAGTAGGGAGTGAGTTAATAAGAAACTGAAAACAATGATTTTTTTCAAAGAAATGAGGCCAGTGGTGGGACGCCAGGCTTTAGGATTCGGGGATGTCACTCTTCCTGATTTTCCGATCCATAAGAAGTTCGGTGTTACTTCCCCTGATGTTCCCCTTTTCCGATCGAAGAGGTAGGTGGAAACCGAAACAGCGGTAGGCCATGAAGCTCTTTTTTGTCCCATTTGATATTGCTTTAGTAGTCTGACGAGCATGCAGGTCAAGTATTATTACTCATCAATAGTTCATACATTTGTTTGTTTGTTTGTTTGTTTTTTTGTTTTGTTTTTTACAAATCAGTGGTCTGTGCATATTTCAACAATGGAATAATTTCCTTCCTTGCACCCCCACCCCAACCCCCCTCGTGTCAGCGTTCAATGGGTTATGGAAACATACCCAGCATGCACCTCCGAAAACAGAGTATAGCTGCCTACATGGCCACGGGTAGGATGGGGTGGGGGGGGAAATAAACAAAACGGTATACATGTAAAATATTACGTGTGTGTGTGTGTGAGAGAGAGAGAGAGAGAGAGAGAGAGAGGGGGGGAGAGAGAGAGTGAAACCTGACTGAATGACACACGAGGTGGATGGTGAGCGCCATAGGCAGCTGTCAGTTAATAATAATAATAATGGATACTTATATAGCACACTATCCAGAAATCTGCTCTAGGTGCTTTACAAAAACGCTTTGTTAACATAAACATTACACCTATGTTACATACACACACCAAAATATGACCACACACACACACACACACACACACACACACACACACACACACACACACACACACACACACACACTGCGTACATACATTTTAACAATACATGTGTATCTAACAGCTACCCTAACACATACGCACCCATAGGCAGGCACAAACTTACATAAACGCACGCGCACACAATACACATTCATATACATGCATGTAGTTATGTACACATACATATGTATACATACATAGTCAAGCACAGCTAACGCAAAGTTGACCTGACTCGGGTAGACAGCGTGTTGTGCAAGTTATTTTTGTGTTTGAAAAGCGCTTTGTCTGATATCTCACCAAGGATATAGGCGCTATATCACCATCATCAAGCGGCTTTTGTCTCTGTGGTGAATTTTTTCTTCTGTTTTTACTACTTCCTTCGTTTATTTATTTATAGTCTGTTCATCTAAGATGATGATATAAGACTGAAAATATATGATATTATTATTATTATTTGGGTTATTATTTCTATCATAATGATGATTGTTATTATTAATTAGAAATCGACATTTCTGTATATTCGAATGAAAACTTGGGCGGTTGGGGTTGAAGGGGGGAGGAGGGGGAGGGGACTAAGAAAGGGAGAGAGAGAGAGAGAACAGAATGTGGAAAAGATTTCTACATTATAGTTCAAGAACTTCCACTGATGTGGATGGTCGGGCCTGTCCTATGGCTTCCTTGTCACGCTCGAGCGCAGGTGCCTGTCACTGCCACTGCCACTGCCACCTCTCCCTCTGCCGCGAGCCGAACCAACGGGGAGACTTGTGTGGCTTGTTCCCCAGGAAAGCGGGCATCCCCATCTGCCTGCCTGACACCTGGCCTCCGCGTGTTGCACGTGTGTCACTGCCACTGTGACACTCAGCGCCCGGGAAACCCCCTCTGCCTCTGGCTGACCCGCGTCGTTCACCCGCTGAACTGGTTCCGACGTCACGAGGGAAGTCCCCGTGTCCACTCTCATCGCTGCCGTCACGCTGCCGCTGGTCCTGGGTTGCACGTGTGCGAGAAGGTGAAGAGGAGGGAGGGGGTGTGCTCACACTGTCCTTTCCGTTCTGCGTGAAGGTCTCCGCTGATGACGTCATCACCTCACTGACAAGGCGAGGGGAATCCTCCCGTTGATTGGCCGAGACTGACACGCCCACTTCGTTCCCGACTGGAACACAGTGCACTGGAGCTCTAGCATCTTGATCAACACCACCTCCACCCCCAGCAACCTGCGCATATGATCGCTGATCAAAGACCCTGGGTTCTACTACCAGCTGACCTTTGCGGAAATATGCCCTTTTGCCTTCACTCCTTGCCCTGCCAACGATCTGTGCTTGTGCTTTTGTCATGTCATTGGCCACCCTCACCCCTTTTTCCTGCAGTCTTTGTCGCATGTCTCTGTTTGTAAGGATTGTCATCTTGTCTCTCCATCTCGTAAATCGTACGATCATGGGTCGTGGCTGTCCTTGTCGTCCTTGTCCTGTTCGGTGTGCCCGTGTAATGTCGTCAGTCGTCCAAGGTTTCGGTCCGTCAATGCTGTTCAGTATGTCAACTACGGTATTGGCACACGTGTCAAATGTTTCGTTTGGTCCTGCATGGGGAATCCCATAAAATCTCAAGTTGTCTCTGCGCGAGAAGTCTTCTAATTTGTCCGTGTCCAATTTTAATTGTTCGACTTCATGTCTCAGTTCATGTATCGTATTTGAAATTTGCTGTAATTCTTCTTTTCCGTCATTTGATTCTGTAAACAGTTGAATATCTGCTGTCATGTCCGTCACTGCATCTGTCAGGTACCTCTGATCTCTCTCCAGTCTGTCACATCGTCTGTTTATTTCTTGGCATTGTTGTTTTACTTGACCTAGATCCTCCTTTATTTCTCCAAGATCACTTCTTATCAGTAGTGTCTGTTCATTGAACCGCTGTTGCAGGGCTTGCATCAGTTTGTTTATCATTTCGTCACCTGCAGTCTCTGTGTTCGTCACTTTGTCAGATTCAACTTTGGGGTCTGTCTGTCCGTCAGTGTTGGGGCCAGGGTTTGTTTCCACATCGATGCTGAGCAACAACCTACGCAGTGACAACACGGCGTGTAGGACACAGCAAGCAGAAAGAAGCACTGGCACGTGCAGAGCGAGATGACACACACTGCCACTGACAAACACACCCTCCTCTGCACTCGAAATGGTTCCCCTCATACCCCCCGTGTCTCACAAGACATGCATTGCCAAAAGATTCGAATGCCCGAACATTACCACAAAAACTGCAAAGCAATGCAACAGCAGTGCAAACGAAAACAAAACCGACGAAAACATCAGTCGATGAGAAACATGCTGCACTGTTTGTGTCATCACTCACCTGCTCGCTTTGACGTGACCTCTTTCCTTGCAAACATGACCCAGATTGCACTCGACCACACAAAAAAACACCGATAGCTGCCCTCCAAGTCACTAAGTCGACCATGTTTCACCAACTCTACTATCTCTGATCCTTTACTGACACTCTGTTCACAATACGTTCTTGCGACAGTCCAGCACAACTCCACACTCCACAAAAAAACTCCCGCACAGATTCACAGAGCTGCTGCCTGGCCGCCATTACCCGTCGTCCCCCCCCGACTAAGAAAGGGAGAGAGAGAGAGAGAACAGAATGTGGAAAAGATAAAGTACAAAATCTAAAATGGAGAGGGTGAGTGTCAGTGATTGGAGAAAGAAAAAAAAACCCATAATACTGGAAGGATGTGTGTGAGAGGCGGGACGGGGGAAGCGGGATTAGGACAAAAAAAATGATCAATAATCAAATATTGTATGCACTACTTCTGTATATTATTATTTGAAAAGAGGTTCATATGGGGATCTACAATAAACAACCAAGTGGACTATTTAACACATAACAAGTTAATTTTAATAAAGAACAGTTTGAAATATATCACTTTTTTTTTTTTTTACTACTGGAGTACATATATGTTAGACGACTGTGTGATATGTACCAGGATAAAATGTTGCTTTCTTCTGTAGATCAGATAAACTGATCACTGTTCATTCATTCATTGAACTATCTCTGAAAATGTTATTGGCATGACCTTTTCTTTTATCATTAGCTACTAGTATGATCAGTTGGTTTGGTGGTGGTTGTTTTGTTGTTTTTTGTTTTTCTCTTTTTTTGGGGGGGAGGGGTTGTTTTTGTCGGTGTGGGGTTTTTGGGGGTTTTGTTGGGTTTTTTGTTTTTTGTTGTGGGTTTTTGTTTTTTTTTGTTTTTTTGTTTTTTCTTTGGGGTGGGGGTGGGGGGGTCGTTATTGTGGTGAGATATTTTATATTAGCAGTTTTCTGAACGTAAACATACACGTTACACATTACAAAAATGCTGCAATACGTGCTTTCACCACGTGTTCAGTCCAAAAATATCTATTACACAGAAACTGCCAGTACCCAAATTTGAAATGATAGTCCATGAAACAATAAATAGCGAAGTTCTTACATAAAAAAAAAGGACACCAAGTGATATTAGGAATAATTAAAGGGAAGAAACTACATTCTTCGCTCTTCCCCTGGGCTGAACCTATTTACGTAGTTGCTTCCCTTTTAGTTTTGCCGCCCCCAAATCGGTGGACGAGTCAGGCTATTGTGAATTGCATTTCGAGCACAGACACACCGTGTAGCCATGCAGCTCTGTGCGAAATTCGTAGGAGGCACTAAAGCGCTTGCTGAGGATCAGAATCGTAACCTGTTTCGAGCACTGAACGCGATATTAAGAAGTTGTACCGTGTGTAGAAAATGGCCTGGTGGCCTTGTGGTTTACTCGTCCGCCTGCTAGGCAGCGAGAGCATCGGAGGGCTCGGGTTCGAACCTATTGCTGACCAGAATTTTCTTCCCCTCCACTAGATTTCGAGTGGTGGTCTGGGCGCTAGCCATTTGGACGAGATGATACACCCAGGGGTCCCCCGAATGCAGCCGTGATGCACTTAGCGAATGTAAAAGAACCCACGGCGACAAAAGGGTTGTCCCTGGCTCAGTTCTGGTATAGAAATCATTTATCAGTGTAAAACGGGTACGCGCGAAGACCGGGGGAAAAAAAAAAAAATATATATATATATATATATATATGGATAGCGCTGCAATGTGGAAACAGGCTCTTCCAGCGGAGAGCAGCCCATATTTAACATAGAGCGATGTGTTGTAACCAAAATCAATTGAATACAATTGTGTGTGTATAATGTGTGTGTGCGCGTGTGTGTGTGTGTGTGTGTGAATGAACATATAGTTTGTTAGGCGCATTTTTGTGTGAATAACAACGTGGTATGTGCTGCAATAATTCACTATATTTAACTGTTCTGTGTTTGTAATGTGTCATGTTGAACTGTTCTGCGCTACTGTACTCTTGTTTTATGATGTTGTGTCGTACTGTACTAGATAACTGTTGTGTTTGAATGCACTGTGTCGACATTTTTTGCCGTTTTTTGTACTGCGACACCATTGAAAAGTAACGCATTAGTAGCAGGAGCAGCAGTAGCAGTACTTCTCACAGTTTCTCTCTTCTTACATGCGATATTAGTGGCACTAGCTTTGAAAGAAAATGTAAAAAATAATGTTTTCCAGAAAATGAAACGAAATGGTCAGCATTAGCGCGCGCACACACACACACGCACACACACACACACACACACGTACGCACGTACACACACACGCACACACACGTACGCACGTACACACACACGCACACGCACGTAAGTACGCACGTACACACACACACACACACACACACACACACACTGATAAATAAGAAATTCCATGAAGTGCTATCACTATCAATAAAGAATGTTTGTGCCGGTTTCCTTGGTGTATTTTATTGTGCTGTATATGTCTGTTCAAAATATAATGAAATATATTCATTTACTCACAAACGTGCCATTAGATACATTTGGTTTCTAAACCTGTTTGCTGTGCAGAGTTGAATCAGACTAGAAGACCTCCCCGAGGAGACGCACCAGGATGGAATGGACCCGCTACGTAGAGCAGTGACCCAGGACACAAAGGACGCTGCGGACACACAAGTGGATCCCCAACGAATTCCCTCGATTGTGTTGCACCAGTTTCTACGAGTCGTTTACACCTCCACCTTGACACAGTGGCCTGAAGTTGTGGTTATTATTGAAAAGTGCGTAGCGTACAGATTCGTGTGTTGTTGTTTTTTGTTTTGTGTTGTTGTTTTTTTGTTGTTGTTTTTTTGTGTGTTTTTTCCAACGAAGTTTGCTCACTGTACAAACAGAAATAATGTGTGCATCAGTGGCCCTGACACAGTGTCTGCAGGATGCTTACAATGACTGGTAGCAGAGTGACATCACGTGCTGGCTTGGAGGTCCCACGGCTTTGTGAAGGGAACCAGGACCTCAGTCTGGGCAGTGTGTTCAACGATGGTATGGGGGTCGTGTGTGGCAAGCATAGAATAGAAACCTTGGTAACTTTTTTTTAAAGAGGGCAGGATGGGGTAGGGGCTTATAGGTCCGATTCGCCTATTCCCATTTCACCTACTCTTTGATGATGAATGAATGAATGAATGAATGATACGGATACTTACACAGCGTCTATCCTCGGTCGGAGACCAAGCTCTAAGCGCTTTACAAACACGAGGTCATTTTGCACGACAGGTTGCCTACCTGGGTAGAGCCAACTGACGGCTGCCACTGGGCGCTCATCATTCGTTTCCTGTGTCATTCAGTCAGATATCAGGCACGCACACATACACACATTCAGACAGACATGTAACTTTTTTTTACGTGTATGACCGCTTTCATTCACCCAGCCACATAAACTGACATACATTGTTTTCGTGGGTGTGCATGCAGGATTTTATTTTCCGAAACCCACCGAACGCTAACATGGATTACAGGATCTTTAACTTGCATATATGATCTTGTGCGTGTGTATACACACGAAGGGGGATCAGGCTCAAGCAGGTTTGCACATATATTGACCTGGGAGATCGGAAAAATCTCCACCCTTTACCCACCAGGCACCGTTAAAGAGATTCGAACACGGGACCCTCAGATTGAAAGTCCAACACTTTAATCACTCGGCTATTGCGCCGGTCTTTGATGATGAGGCCACTGTCATTGGCCTCTTGATAGTTTGAGTGTCCTGTTTCGACTTACCCGCCATTGCCCAATTCGCCTACAGTCCCCCCCCCCCCCCCCCCCCCCCCCCCCCCCCCCCCCCCCCCCCACACACACACACACACACACCCACCCCTCTCTCTCTCCTCTCCCCTTGCTTTCTCTCTTTCTCTTGCTATCTCAATCACGCACACACACAAACACGCACGTACATACACGCACGCACACGCACACACGCGCGCGCGCGCGACCACACGGACGCACACTCACACACAAACGCACGCACACTCTCTCTCTCTCTCTCTCTCTCTCTCTTACAATCCATACCTTGATGGGTTTTGTTTTTTTTAAGTTTTAAAGTATGCG
Source organism: Babylonia areolata (assembly GCF_041734735.1). Taxonomy (NCBI): domain Eukaryota; kingdom Metazoa; phylum Mollusca; class Gastropoda; order Neogastropoda; family Buccinidae; genus Babylonia; species Babylonia areolata. The sequence goes on from NC_134894.1 coordinate 58,709,557, forward strand.
TGTCACATACCACTGCTCAGCGCCGGATAAATCGCTAACAGAACAGACAGACAAGCGGACAGGTGCAAAATGAACATTTGGAGAAGCTGGAAACTGGATTAATTGTGAGATAGGGCTTTTGGGCGGCGTATCATAATTATGCATAGCTTAACTTTTAGACATGTGTCGAGAATCGAGGCGAATGGAGAATAGGCAAAATAGGAACAGGCGAATCGGGATGACATCTGTGTAAGGCTTGCACGGAGCAGCTGTCTTGTTAGCGATGGAACACCGCATGACGTTGAGACTGAAGATTGAGTGTTGTCATTGTGCTGTCATTCTCTTGCTTGGAGAATGGAGACGCTGACAGTAATGGGGGAAGCATCGGGTCTTTCACTGTCAGTCGCTTTTCATTTGTTGGAACATAAGTTAGTTCAAATGATAGACTTTCTCGTTAAGTCTTTCGGAATACTTCCCCTTCCCGAAGTCAGGTACCCATTCACGCTCGAGTTGAATGAGACACATTCAAAAGAAGTTGTGGAAAGAAGTTGCCTTTGTTAGCGAGTTTACTGAGTCATTGAGGTTGTCGTCCCTGTAGCGTATGTCGCTTAAAATAATTAATGCTTGCTTACACACGGGGGCCCGACTTGACCGTCTCGTTTGAAATACTTGTACCCAGACCACCGCAAAGGCCTCGTTGTGATGGAGCTTGGGGGATCCAGGTGAGACTGGAACCTGGGATCCTGACCATCGTCTGCTTGGCGGATCTCGAGTGTACAGAGCACGTGCTGCACAGAAGCGGGCTATCAACCTGAGGAGTCGGTCAGTGGAGACGTACGTGTTGGGGGAAGAGAGGAACGGCCACAACCAGTGTTTGCTTTCTTCCTTCACCCTGAAATGACACTGCAACACATGTGCAGTACAGTGCCCTTGTTTTGGGAAGACGATCGTGACGGTGTCGCACCATGGAGTCGCTGCGTCATTGGACTGAAACATGGACGCTGTGTGTGTGTGTGTGTGTGTGTGCTGAATCTCCGAGACAGACGTGGCTTCAGGATGTCACGGCACCTTGGAAGAGAAAACGTCTGGGTTTTTTTTTTTTTTTTTCTATGTTCCACATGTAACGCGGACTCCCTCCCCCTTCCCCCCCCCACATCACCACCCACCCGCACCCCTACTTGACGGACCTGTGCAATGTGTGGGCCACGTCAGAACAGTTTGTGGGTCTTCAGTCGTCGGTGCCAGCAGCATTTGAAAGAAGACTCATTGGAAGTGTGGATTGCTGTTTGTTGTTGATTTTCTAAACAACCGTGGCAGTGTTTTAGATTTGTCAGTGTCCACTAAATGTTACCGAAGAGTGAACTAATGGGGTCAGCTGTAGATTCACCCAGGTCTATGTTCCTCCAAATTTTCTTTCATGCAGGTCTTTTTTTTTTTTCTCCAAATTTACGTTTTCTGAGTCTTATGTTCCCCCACGTCTATGTTCCCCCACTACTGACCACTATTGACCACGATCCAAAAGTGCTCGGACTGCATTATGTTGTCAAATCTGCGCGTTACTATGTATTGGCAGGTGTTTGACCATTGCCTGACCACTGCTGACCACTTTCACAGCTGAGCATGCAATTTTGGGGTGTCTCGGCAGGATTTGGCCATTAGCTGGCTACTATTGACTATTGTTAGTCATTAATGACCATGACTTGCCACTGCTGACCACTACGTACAATCTTTATTCTGCGCTGTTTTGTCATTTGTGTGCATTTCATGACTGATCACTGCTTACCTATGCTGATCTGACCTCCACCGACCACTATATACTGATGACTGACCACCACAAACTACTGCTAACTACCACTGATCACCAACCACGGACCATTGATCACTGCTGACCATCACACAAAAGAGTATGTATGATGGAATAGACATAGGTTTGGGGGGAAAACATAGACCTGGGGGTCAGATGCGAGGGGTGGGGGGGGGGGGAAAGGATATAGACCTGCTTCTGAATTGATGGTGACTGGCGAAGTATTGATATAATCGATTCTGCCAATGCTGGACTTTAGGGGGTGGTGTGTGTGTGGTTCTGACATTTTGTATTGCCGTGTACGGTGGATCGGTTCTGTATTGACAAAGGCAGTGGGGATACAGATTTGTGTTGCTTACTAAAAACTTTGACGCCCCACAGCCACTGTTATCCAGGAAACTATATTATTAGGGTTTGAAATTGGCCCCAGAATATATCCCATTTTATGCCCTGACCCCGTTCTCGTTGTCCCCACACCCTGTCCATGCTGCTTGTCAAAGTCTTCGGTGCCGGCAGTTTTGAGGGGGAACCTGTCGTTGGAGGGACATGGTGGTGGTGGTCTCGGTCTCCACTCGGCTGAGGGTGACATTCAGTCACGCTCCGTGCCCACACGATTATTGTCTCCAGTGAAAGTGGGCTTAGTAGGTGATGTTGGATGAGAACAGGCACTACTGAATACTACCCAAACTGACTAGGCAGCAGTAGTAGTAGTAGTGCCTAACATCGATATTGTTCCCTGTCGGCTGCTGGCACTGGGACTGTGGCAGTCCCCCCATGCCCCGAACATTATTCAGAAACGAAGCGTAAGCAGGATAATAGGTGCTTGTGGGAAGTTAACTTGAAAACGTGCGCGTGTGTTTAGGATCGTTCTCTCATGCGCGCGCGCGCACCCACCATCTTGAAATAATATTTTGACGCGCTCACACGCGCACGTTTTCATTCGCCTTTCTCCTGCCTAGTGTTCAGGAGTGGTACGGGTGCTAGTCTTACGCGTTCTTTGACTGTCAAGTGACCTTTATTTGAGGGGGTCAACTTTGATTTGTCCTTGAAAGTGGACGATTCGGTGGTCGTGTGGACCACTGGGTCGTTCACTTTTTGGAACTATTCACACAGAATTCCGCTATCCCCGGAGAGGACTAGCACCCGTACCTAAACCCGCCTCTGAAGACCAGTAGGGGCACTTCGTGTTATTTTGGTAGGGCGTGAAATTGACATTTACTAGGGGGAGGAACGGCATTTTCATAAAGTTGGACTTAGTATATATTTAGCGATGCCTTCCTCCCCCTTTTTTTTTTAAATTGATCTTGCTTTAAAAGGTGAATGTTTGATTGAAAAAAATTAAAAGTGAATTGAAAGTTTTTTAAATTGATCTTGATATTGTTTTAAAAGGTGATTTATTTGATTGAATAAAAAAGAAATTAAAAGTGAATACAGCTAGTTTGTTTCTTTTAAAAATGAATGGCTTGATTTTTTTTTTAAAGGGGGAGGAAACACCGACCCAAATATATACTAAGTCCAACTTTATGAATCGGTGGTTCCTCCCCCTAGAAAATTTTTTTTTCTGAATTAAGTTACGATGAAGGCAGTCGTCAGTTCAACCCTGTTTATTTTTTTTTCTTCGCCACTGCAAAGCAGTGGCAGCGCATAATCCAGATGACGAAAACACATCGCCATGGGTAAAGGGACCCAACAAAAGCTCACCGACAACGTGCAAATCATTAAGGTTTTGTTTAAAAAAAAAAAAAAAACATTAGCAAGGCATGGGGGAAATGGCCTAAGAAAACAGATCCTGCACTCAGTCGAGTCACTAACTTTGCCAAACGTTGCCGGTGAGCTTCTGCCTCATGACGATGTGTCTTCGTCCACAATTAATCGCACTAACCAAGGGGGGGATACAAACGTCAGGTCTAAATCTAGACCTGCCCACCCATTTGGTCCACTTTTTTTTTTTCTTTTTTCAATGCGCTAGTATATTCCTCAAACTGCCAAGGTCCAATTTACTTACTGCACATCGAGGTGGTCAGTGACAATTTCAGAAAGCCACAGCATGTACTCTGGTGCCAACCCCCGAACTCTTTGCAAATTATTCCGGTTTTTCTGTAACCCTTTCACCGCCAGTCAATTTTGAGTACACAATTCCCAGAAAACACAGTGACTAACCATCTTTTACCTTTCAAAATAACACCCCTGACCAATAGTGTCACACGCCCTGAAAAGAAATTAGGTCAGGCATAGACAATTTCAGACCATATGAAAACCAGCAAAAATATCAAATTATTGATTCACTTAAATGATACCGTTCACGTGTTTGTCCCCGAATATTATTCTTCAGCAAAATGAACGTTTTCACCAGGGTCGGTATGGCTGGCACCTTTGGTTCATGCTGCAAACCCAGCAGTAAATTTTGATTCTGCAATCCAGTAACAGCAAATCGTGAAATAGCAAACTGGATTTTTCTTTTGTTTGTTTTAACCCAAAGAACTGCAGATCCATTTCTTGGCATTTACTTACGCGCAAAGTGGACCAAAGGGTAATTGCATCAACATGGGGGCAAACACAGACCTAGTAAGTACATGACAACCGGACATCAACACTGGAGGGATAATAACCAAGTGGCATCATGGAATACAGGCATGAAACAGTCACAGCATGAAATAATTAAGAGCATACACAGGGGTACACAGACCTGGGCCGCGCTGCATAAGGCAATCTTTGCAGCGCTAAGATTGCTTAAGAGTTAACGTTCCAAAACAATATGGAGCTTACCGTGGAGTTAGGAATATTCTTAACTATAAGCAAATTTAGCGCTGCTAAGTGTTTCGCTCATGCAACCCACCCCAAGTCACATAATGGAAACTGGACATCAACATTGGGGGGGGGGGGGGGTTGGCGGGCGGGGCATACAGACCAGTCACATAAAAACTACACAACATAGGGGAATAGAGGCCTAGTCATTGCAGAAAAAAAACTGGACATAAACGTGGAATACAGACCTAGTCATTACAAAACTAGACATCAGCATAGCAAATAACAGGGACGCGCAGTTGCAAAGCTTGTTTAAAACTTGGATGTCTGTCGAGGGTCAAAATGAATCTGGGCAATATATGAAAGAGAAAAAAAAAGTTGTCCAAAACGAACATGTGCCAGACAGTTGTTTTCAGCAGATTCATGCCTCTCCCGATAAGATTTAATTGATAATTAATAGTATGACAGTTTGCCATAAATGGAACAGGGATTTATTAATTGCCCATATTTCGATAGAAAACGGTTTTTGCTGTTAAGATCGCACGCTTACTCTTATTCAGAAAAGAACTGGCAGGGCTGTTAAGAGCATGGCATTTAGGTTATTACTAAATGCCCCATACACAAAATATTGTGAAAATATTGAATGCATTTGCAAGGGACGTTTAACGGTAGAGCACGTTTTAACCCGCTGTTGAAAAATGAAACCTTTGTTTGCCTCCAGAAATTACAGGAACACGTGTTACCAGTTACAAATGTTGACATTTTTGGGAAAAAAAGTTATATTTCAAACTGTTCTTTATTGAAGTTAGCTAGTTATGTGTTGGATAGTCCAGTTGGTTGTTTATTGTAGGTCCCCACCTGAACCTCTTCTCAAATAATAATCTACAGAAGTAGTGCATACAATATTTAATTGGTGGTTTTTTTTGTCCTAATCCCGCTTTCCCCCGTCCCGCCTCACACACACACCCAATATTTTTTTCTTTCTCCAATCACTGACACTCACCCTCCCCATTTTATATTTTGTACTATCTTTTCCACATTGTGTTCTCTCTCTCTCTCTCTGTGTCTCTCTCTCTCTCTTTCCTTTCTTAGTCCCACTCCCTTTGCTCCCCCCCCCCCAGCCCCCCCTCCCCCACACCTCCCCTCTACCTCCACAGCCCCCCCTTTTCATTCGAATATACAAAAATGATTTCTAATTAACAATAACAATCACCATTGTGATAGAAATGATAATCCAAATAATAATAATATTTATGTTCCTGTAATATCATCATCTTTGATGAACAGACTATAAATAAATAAAAGATTATTCAGAAAGTTTACTCTTCATCGCAAACTTTAGCGTTTAATCACTTTGAAAAGGCGTTTCATTCTTTCAACAGTAATTCATTGTGGCGCATTCTGGAAAAAAACAACAACAAAAAAACATGACCTAACTTAAATATAAAAGTGCGTATTTTGAGTGGTTAACAGACTAGCTGTTAATTTTACAAGCGTGAAACACGGGGAAGTTGAATTCACGGTTTTGTCATAATTATTCATCAATTAAAAGCAACAGAAGTAGGAAGACAAGGGGAAGGATTTATAGTAATCACTTTCTGACGACACTTTGTTCTGAGTTATTCGTCTACAGAGGCATGTAAAACATAAAATACCCTACCAAATTGCAATAAAATGCTATTCAATTTGGATATAATAGGAAAAGACTATTTGATAACGAGATAAAGGCGAGTTTTACTTTACAGTGTGAATCTGTTCACTGATTAATGGGGCTTCAAGAATTTTTAGGGAACCGGAATTAAAACAATGCGATGCAGCATGTCTAAGACGAGCAGATAACCGATCCATATAAATTCTACATTGAGGTGTGATCGATACTGGTTGAAATTACTAAAAAAAAATGGTTGTCGATAGATCGCCACGTAAGTCATTTATGTCGCATGATTTAGATTTTAAGAGGTGAAATATATATATTTAGCGAATTAGGACATGTATGGGAATATGAAGGAGTAGATGATGATGATAATGGTTTTGAGACCTTTTCGTCAATGTTTTGATAGACTGCAGAAGGAAAAACTTATAATCATCTCCAGTCAAGTTCGTTTTTTTTTTTTTTTTTTTTACAGAGCTTATAATCTCACGTTTAGCTAATCAGGATTACCTCTTTGTCAGTACTAACAGACCCCTCCTGTTTACACAAACAAGACTTACATTTGGCATTAATTTCTGAAATCAAAAGTTGCGCAGCTAGCTCAATAAAAATGTACACTATTCAGTGGAGTTGTTCCCATTGTGTCAAGAGTCAGATGAAGAAAATTCTTTACGTTTTGAAGTGTCCCTGTTGAAATGATTCTCGCGTACTAATTATTATATATATATATATATATATATATATATATATATATATATATATATGAGTGTGTGTGTGTGTGTGTGTGAACGTCCACGTTTGTTCAGATTTTGATTATTGATACCACCATCCGATACAGTGCCATACGCATTTGCACTATATATATATATATATATATATATATATATATATATTAAACACTTTTAAATTACCAGAACCGATATTGTCCTAAATTGTTTAGTTGCCTAGTTGTGAAAGCAAACGGTTGTCAATGATATTTATGGCCACGAGGCTAAGACCTCAAGCCATCTCTCTCTCTCTTCCACCCTCCCCCCCCCCACCACCACCCCCTCCCCCTCATTCCCCCAGCGAATGCTGCGCTTGAGGTTTTAAGTGTTAAGTTCATGTCTGAGCAAAATGAAGTCATTTTGCTTCTTAACTTCAAGCTCATTGCTTGCATGTGCTTCTACAAACTGGGGTTAACTTTTTCACTTTTTAAACTTTGCATAGTAGGTGTGTTCGACAGGATTTCGCTCTGTGGACACTGTCATTATCACAAATATATCTCTCTCTCTCTCGCACACGTGTGCGCGTTTTTCGTTTCAGATGGACATTGCACACACCAAATTATGCTGCGCCGCTGGCGTACTTGTCGCTGTGTGATGCTTGTCACCGAGCGATACTTGTCACTGATGTCACCGGTGGGTACTTGTCACTGATGTCACCGGCGGGTACTTGTCACTGATGTCACCGGTGGGTACTTGTCACTGATGTCACCGGAGTGTACTTGTCACTGATGTCACCGAGTGATACTTGTCACTGATGTCACCGGAGGGTACTTGTCACTGATGTCACCGAGCGATACTTGTCACTGATGTCACCGGTGGGTACTTGTCACTGATGTCACCGGCGGGTACTTGTCACTGATGTCACCGGAGGGTACTTGTCACTGATGTCACCGAGTGATACTTGTCACTGATGTCACCGGAGGGTACTTGTCACTGATGTCACCGGAGGGTACTTGTCACTGATGTCACCGAGTGATACTTGTCACTGATGTCACCGGAGGGTACTTGTCACTGATGTCACCAAGTGATACTTGTCACTGATGTCACCGGAGGGTACTTGTCACTGATGTCACCAAGTGATACTTGTCACTGATGTCACCGGAGGGTACTTGTTAATGTACTTGACACCGATGAACTTGTCACCGGTTGACACTTGTTGACAATATACTTGGCCACTGACGAATTTGTCACCAGGTGATACCTGTTGTCAGTGAACTTAATCACCGGGTGACACTTTGCCACCAGCTGACACTGCCACCTGCTCACGTGTGTCCCTGATGAAAAGTGTCAATGGGTGAGGACTTGTGTCACTGATGTACTTGTCACTGGGCGATGCTTGTCACCGATGTATTCGTCACCGACTGGTACTCGTCACTGACGTACTGTCACATGAACAGAAGCCATCGGTTGTCCGGTGACAACCCGGTCGCGTGCAGGAACCCAGCCCACAAGACTGCTGACCTGAAACATACACAACAATGAAAGAAGACATTAATGACGAGCAATAGTAGTAGTATGTTTATCACTCTTTGTTTAATCAAGTAATCCGCGTGTGTGGGGTGGGTGGGGTTGGGAGGGGGGCAGGGGGTGCGGCTGTGTGCTGATTATCTGGTTGCGGTTTTCCGCAATTTATCTTTATTCTTATCTTATTTGTCTATTATAATCAATGTGCAGTATAGTAGGCTATGTTTATAATTATATTCAAATAATGTTTCTTAATTCTTCCTGTTTTTACATTAAGAATACTAGTTATTACCTGCAGTGTGTGGATGTATGTATGAAACGGTGTATGTGATATTTTTTTTACATTTGTATCTTCGTAATATTCGTAAAAGCTGTTGTTGACTTTTACAGTTATGGTCCCCATGTTGTTTACTTGTCTATGTTGTGATAATGCACCTGACCAAATTTCTCCAGTTGGAGATAAAGTTATTCTTATCTTATCTTAGTAGAAGGCATCCTTCAGTCTCGGAAGACTATGGAGTTGCGCTCTAGGTGTTTATTCTGGTACAACGTCGGGTGTGGCTGGTCAGTCCGACGCGGGAATGACAGTCCCTGTGGCAGAGGGCACAGATGAAGTCTGACGCTGGTCTGGTCTGTCTGCCTGGGCTGCAGCCTTTCTTCTCATTCTCTTTTCCTCGTGCTGCTGAGCGAGTGTCTCTTCGAACTTGGAAAGACCTTTCTGCACAGTCTGTCTCCAGGCTGACCGTTCGAGGGCTGTTGCTTCCCAGTTGTTCTGGTCGATGTTCAAGGCTTTTAGGTCCCTCTTGCACACGTCTTTGAATCGCAGCTGTGGTCTGCCTGTGGGACGTTTTCCCTGCACAAGTTCTCCGTAGAGGAGGTCTTTAGGGATCCGTCCGTCGTCCATGCGCACGACATGCCCGAGCCGTTTACAATACTTTTCTTTGTACTCATAATGGTAATAGCATTGAATTCTGATTACAGCCGGTTTGTCTCTCGGCCATAACGTCACGCGCGACGTAAAAGTAACCACGACAACAGTAGCAGAATTGTTTAGAAAAATCCGCTTTGATTGTAATACAGATACACTTGTTGACCGAAAAAAAAACGGCGTGGCACTGTAATTGTTTTCACGCAGTCTCTGGGGGTGAGCAGCCCGAATTTCACACAGTAAAATATATTGTGACAACAAAAAAATTCCACACTACAATGCAATGCAAGTGAATCCTAAGCAATGCAATGCAATGCAATACAGAGAGGTGGTGGTGGTGGTGGTGGTGGTGGTACACATGCCAGGTATACGAACTGGACGGAAGGAACTGGGGGTGGGGATAGAGAAAGAGAGGAAGTAGTGGGGGAGGGGGTGGGGCTGGGGATAGAGAAAGAGTAAGTGGTGGGGGAGGGGGTGGGGATAGAGAAAGAGAGGAAGTGGTGAGGGAGGGGGTGGGGCTGGGGATAGAGAGAGGGAGGACGTGGTGGGGCTGGGGATAGAGAGAGGGAGGACGTGGTGGGGGAGAATAGCATGTCAGAGGGAAGGGTAAAGGTTCAGGCAATGTTACTGGCTTCCGTGACAACTTGCCCTGCGCATGAGTCGAGCTTTCCTGAATTACTTGCTATATAACTTCATTATTATCCATGTCATAATTGACAAGCGTAAATCTGGTTGTTGTTTTTTTTATGTAGTTAGCAAATTGTTTAAGCCCAATAAAATCAGCAATTATACCACGTCATAATATATGCGAAATAAGCCATATGTTTAAATACGCACATCCCGCATTTACATTCATTTGCACACCCTGATCAAGCACCATAAGAAACAGATTGACATATCAGTGACAGTGTAACTACTACTACTACTACTGACGACATAACGATACTAGTGATGTCTCCCCAGGGAGAGCGCTTCGCCACACAACAGCGCCACCCATTTTTTTGTTGTTTTTTCCTGCGTGCAGTTTTTACATTTTTTTTTTACCTGTCGAAGTGGATTTTTATACAGAATATTATTTGCCAGGAACAACCCTTTTGTTGCCGTGGGTTCTTTTACGTGCGCTAAGTGCACGCTGCACAGGGGACCTCGGTTTATCGTCTCATCCGAATGACTAGCGTCCAGACCACCACTCAAGGTCTAGTAGGGCGGGGGGTGGGGGGGGGAATATCGGCGGCTGAGCAAGTAATATCACGTCTTTTCAAGTGATATTAGACGAGGGTAGGAAAAAAAAATCGAGTGGGAGGAGGGCGGGGGGATTACTGTATACGCATACGAGTAAGTGAAAGTGTGTGTTACATACAGAAAATGATTGAAGTTTTGTTTAAAAAAAAAAAAAAACACCAAAAAACCTATAACATATTTCTAATGAAAAACTAACTACTATAACAGCGAACCAACTGGACTATTTAACAAGGAGTTGAAAAAGTAATACATTAGCAATGGACTGCTGAAGATCGTCAACATTGAGGATGATTTCAGTTCAGGGATTTGAGACATTAACGTATCGCAAGTTGGTATATGATCGGCTGTTATGTGAGCCCCACAGATGCAAGGAACATTACTGGCATATTTTGTCCTAAAACAATTCATTTTCCATCTGCAGATTAGAGAAATGATTTGCCTCTTATGAAGATCATTATGGTAATGTTTTTCCCATGAAACCATGCTCCGTGTCTAGATAATACTACTAATACTAATAACGCCATATTCCAAGTATTTATCCCGATACCAATAACACTACATTTCATCAATACCGGCAGCGCTCTGTTCACTGATAAATGCTAACGGCTACATCCAAATTTCTTCCTTTCCACTCCTCTGTGTGACCATAGGAGTGAACGTCCATCCCTTTTGAACACTGTTCATTCTGTCGGGGGTGGGGGGCTTGGGGGGGGGAAATTATGGATAATGCCACTAAACAAATTATGGATAATGCCACTAACACTTTTTTCTTGACTAAATGACATTATTATTATATATAACTGATTAACAGTAACAGCATTATATTCCTTTGCTAAATACTAACACAATAATCCGTGACTTAATACCAATATATTCCATGACAAAAAAATACTAACAATACTATATCCCGTGACTAATTACTACTAACACTACATTTCATGACATGATACTAACATTAGATTCCATGACTAATACTGACGCTATATTCCAGTGCCGATTTATACTGGAAACACTATCAGCTTTTTCCATGATGTTAACACCATATTTCCTGACAAAATACACTACATACCGCGACTAATATTAACACCACACTCAATGGCTAATCAAGAACACTATGATCTGTGACTGATATTACCTTCCATAACAAACTACAGACAATAATAACACTATATTCTTAACTTAATACAAACATTCAATGGTTGATTGATACTAACACTACATTCCGGGATTAATACTAACTACACTAAATTTCTGGACCTATGAATACTTACCCTATATCGGGTGACTTGACTTCTTTTCTTTCTTTTGCCCATTTCTACCAGGAAGGAGATGAATTTGGGAGACTGGTTTAGCGTCATTCTGGGGACGCGGAGCCCGTCTGAAACATTCCATGACAAAGTTGTAAATACTAACACCACCCTATTCAACGACTAATACTAATACTAATAATAACAGCAAAAGCCCCATTTTGGTATCCTTAATTCAGTTACCTATTTTAACTCACTCAGTACGGCCAGTCCTCTCTTCTCCTCTACACAGACCCCTCGGATGTCCAGTGGGTGTCTGAATGACCCAACCTTTAGCTTCCGTCGTCAGAATTGTGGTATTCTTTGTCAACATTCAAATGCAATATTTTGATGATGGTAACTGGGGTGAAACGCTGTTAACGTCGTCTCTTTCGCCGTTCGTATGGAGAGAATTAACGGCAGTTTTCGTGCATATTACCATTACATGTGACCAAATTTAAATGGTTTATTACTCTGTTTTGAGAGTTATTGTTCTCAGTCTTCATACAGGTACAATGATAAATGAAGAATGACTGCTGAGTCTATAAAAGCACCAAATGGAGAAGTTTATAAAATTTAAACTGTGGGTAGGGTAGTAAAATACAACTCACTTTTATCAAAACTGAGTCTTACCTTACTACCCACAGTTTGTATTCAAAACATTGTCTATTTGGTGCAATCTTCATACAGATTCAGCTGCTAGGCTTTCATGCAACCATATTGCAAGCTCCGAAGAACCGTCAACAGCGATGCGTTTATTTAGTTTGAGCCGTTTATGGCCCCGCATAACATGCAAAGGTAAACAAAAAAATGTGGAGTGATGGCCTAGATGTACGCGTCCGCATGGGAAGCGAGAGAATCCGAGCTCACTGGTTCGAATCATACCCGCAGTCGCCAATATTTTCTCACCCTCCACTAGACCACCTTCTTCCTTGGCAGCGACCACAATCAGCTAGTTGATTATTCTGTCGTGAGTGGTGGTCTGGACGCTAGTCATTTGAATGAGACGATAAACCGAGGTCCCGTGTGCAGCATACACTTAGCGCACGTAAAAAAAACCCACGGCAACAAAAGGGTTGTCCCTGGCAAAATTCTGTAGAAAAATCCACTTCGATAAGAAAAACAAAAGTGCACTCGGGGGGGAAAAAATACAAGAAAATGGGTGGTGCTGTCAGTGTAGCGACGTGCTCTCCCTGGGGAGAGCAGCCCGAATTTCACACAGAGAAATCTTTTGTGACAAAAAAGAAATACAATACAAAATTGGCAGCTTAAGACAACGTCGATTCGTCTTCATGATACTTGTCATTTTGCGTCGTATTTTGCGTCGTATTTTGCGTCGTATTTTGCGTCGTATTATGCCTAATACTTGATTAGAACGGTCTGGTACATGTACCCTGTCATTCATCAGATGCCTGCATTGCAAAACGCACAAAAAATATTCGTTCAAAGTGGTCCCGAGGATTTTGGATACAAATATGGGGCATTACCCTACCTGTTGGTTACATATTCATGGTTTGTGGGGCAAATACAGAAAAAAAAAACCAGATGGTGGCACGTTACTTTAGTGACTGAATCCGCATCAAATTGAATAAATGAACGTACAAAATAAGAGTCGAAATATACTGAACGTAGGTTACATCTATTAATGGGTAATGCCGTTTCATACCAGATACTAATATGGAAACAAGAAACAGTGTTGATAAAATGTATAAACAGAGACATAATAACAAGGAAATTTGCTTTCAGTTATAGGGTTACTAACGACTGGAACAAACTAACCACTAACATCAAGTATGCTTCCAATACCAACAACTTCAAGAACCTTATCGATAATCACAAAAATTTTAAAAGACATCTGGTTTGACTTGTCCAAGATAACTGGGTCTACTTAGACTGAGACAAGACCGATAACGACATTGCACAAAGGCCGTGAGGCCTTGTGCTAATCATAAATGAGACGGGGCGTAAAAAGCCGTGAGTCTACGATGATCAACATCAGCCCCTAACCTGAACCTGAACCATATATGCACAAACATTGCCAGTAAATTAGGTTCCTGAATTTAGAATGCTAATAGGACTTTACCACACTGTGATATTTCGTGAATAATTAATACTAACACTATATTCCTTGAGTAACTGATACACAACCCTTACCCTGCATACTCCAGGTCTGTCTGCACCGGCAATTGCAAAAAAAACATGGCGCCCAAGTTTTGCACATCAAGCTTTGCACATGCGCGGAAAAACGAATTAGCCAATGACTTAAATGGAAATATTCCTCCAGCCTCTCAAACGTCCCCCTTGTCCCCCCCTCTCCCAACCTACCCATGTGTAGTTTGTGTTCTGTTTCGGTCACTTTGGACACGTGAAGAGTCACTGCAAACTCACTGTCAACAAGGCAGGTGAGACTCGGCTTGCGCGGACGTGCTCCATGACCCAGCACTTTTTTTTTTCTTTTTTTGTCAAAGGTTAAGGTAAAGAGGGAACAGTGCAACGACCAAGGCATGCTCGAAGGAGAGAGAGAAAAAAAAAAAGCACGAACACACAAACACACATGTACACACGCACAACAGCACACTTAAACGCGCACGTGAACACACACACACACACACACACACACACACGAAACAGGTAACATCACAAGCAGAGGCCACCGGTGGAAAGCAAAACGAATGGGGATCTCATCCTGCCCACCACCAATCCCCACCCACCTCTCACACCCTCCCCCCTCCTCCTCCTCCTCCTGCCACTCTGCCAACTAGTTCTGGGTGACCCGGGGTACGTACTAATCCCGCTCTGTACACAAAGGAAAGAAATTTCGAACTGCGGCGAAAACTGAATAGACTGGAAGTATCAGCTCTCCTTACTTTGATCAGACCAAAGTATTACGAATATCAAATGAATGTCCGAGAACCATAGACATGTATCGCTTTCACTACAGGATTTAACAAGAAAGGCAAGGCCTTCAAGACTTGTGGCAAGTTAAGTCCCCTAGCATTAATTACAGAGTAATTTCGTTTTGTTTTTTGTTTTTTTACTATCTGCACCAAAACGTTTGCAAAATAAATAAAACTTCCATGCTTAGCAAAAGAAGTTCCTATTTGAACAAAAAATGATAATAATGACTGCTCTTGTGTTAGAATATCAGATCAAAGTGCCAAGTTTAGAGAATACAAAAAATATAAATATAACTAAATGTAGTTTGCATATAATTAGGCTTCATTTTTTTTTTTTTTTTTTT
>NC_134894.1:58729663-58737163 GCF_041734735.1 Babylonia areolata
AAAATGGTACTGTCACCTGGGCGACCAAACTTCAAAATGTTCTGTGTGAAAATGCATTTGAGCAAGTGTGGTTGTTTGGATTGTGGGCATGAGAGACTATTTTTCAAAGAACTTGGAGAAAGACTGTACAACTCATTTTGCTATCGTTGGCAATGACCACTTAGAAAATAGTGTAAGATACTCGGTATGTAAACAATACAAGACTTGTTTTAGAAGAGAGAAATACGTGGATGTTTTATGGATGAACACATATCGTAACACCCTCGCTCAGTTTAGGATGGGAGTATCGCAAATCAATGTTCACAGATACCGTTATTCAAGGAATCAAGAAAACTGGAATTGTCCATTTTGTAGTAACTCACTTGAAACCGAAATTCACTTCACTTATGAGTGCCCTAAGTATGAAGACTTAAGATCTAAGTATTTACAGAATATTGTCAATTTCGAAATTCATAATCTGGAATTTGTGAGAGTTCCAGAAGAGAGTATTTTTTTGTTTTTGCGAAGTTTCTTTTCTATTTCTTTAAGCTTAGATCCCAGATCTTGAATGCAGTCCAAAATATACAAATGTTGTTGTTTTTTTCCTCGTGTAAATGATAATATCTGTCGACTGTGAACCCTCATTGGAAGGGGCTGTGGCCTATTCAATAAACTAGTGTCATTGTCAGTGTCAGTGACGGGCGCAATAGCCGAGTGGTTAAAGCGTTGGACTTTCAATCTGAGGGTCCCGGGTTCGAATCACGGTGACGGCGCCTGGTGGGTGAAGGGTGGAGATTTTTACGATCTCCCAGGTCAACATATGTGCAGACCTGCTAGTGCCTGAACCCCCTTCGTGTGTATATGCAAGCAGAAGATCAAATACGCACGTTAAAGACCCTGTAATCCATGTCAGCGTTCGGTGGGTGATGGAAACAAGAACATACCCAGCATGCACACCCCCGAAAACGGAGTATGGCTGCCTACATGGCGGGGAAAAACGGTCATACATACACGTAAAAGCCCACTCGTGTGCATACGAGTGAACGCAGAAGAAGAAGAAGAAGAAGTCAGTGTCAGTGTCAGACTCTCTCTCTCTCTCTCTCTCTCTCTCTCTCTCTATCTATCTATCTATCTCTGCGAGTGTAAGTGCTCGGACGGGGGTTGGTTGGTTGTTTCCCAGTGATATGAATAAATTGTAAGGCAACGATGCAACGATATAAACAGCAGATGATTTGGATACTGATTTCGAGTGGTCCTTCGGCTCACAGGTCTAGTCTGTATACAATAGACCTGCACACACACACACACACACACACACACACACACGCATGCATACATACAGACACACGCACGCACAGAGGCACGTACGTACACGCACACGCACACATGGACAAGTACACAATGAATTATTTTCACATATGTGATCATGCCACATCGTATGGTCAGGAACTTTTCCTGGGTGACACCCACGTGTATTGTTTTGATACATGCAGTGCGCACACACACAAACGCGCGCACACTCACACACACGCGCGCGCACACACACACACACACACACACACACACACACACACACATACATTTTTACTTCAGGAATGTTACACCATGGTAGAAAAAGTCACACACGCGCGCAAACACACACACACACGCACGCACACACACACACACACACACACACACACACACACTCACACACACACACACACATTTACATTCACTACAGGAATGTTACACCATGGTAGAAAAAGTCTAATGGTCAAAATTTCGAGAAAACACACCGGTAACTCGGAGTTACATAAAAAAAAAATATATATATATACAGAAAATGTATGGTTTCATGGGAAAACATTACCAACTTGATTTTCATAGGAGGTAAATCATTTCTCTAATCTGCAGATGGAAAATGAATTGCTTCAAGACATAGTATGTCAGTAATGTTTCTTGCATCTGTGGTGCTCACATAACACCCGATCATATATTAACTTGCGATATATTTTTTTTACAGTCTCACATCCCTGAACTGAAAACACTATCAGTGTTGACAATCTTCAGCAGTCCATTGCTAATGTATGACTTTTCAGACTCCTTGTTAAATAGTCCAGTTGGTTCGCTGTTATAGTTGTTAGTTTTTCATTAGAAATATGTTAGTTGTTAGTTTTTCATTAGAAATATGTTATATTGTTATGCTTCTTTTTTTTTTTAAACAGAACTTAAATCAATCATTTCCTATATGTAACACACACACACACACACACACACACACACACACACACACACACGCACACACATACACACACACGCGCGCGCACGCACATTTCACTTACTCGCATGCGTGCACGGTAATTTCTTTCCCTTTCTCGATTTTTTTCCTACCCTCGTCTAATATCACTTACAGTGAAAAGACGTTAAGCCAAAGAACGAACATTGACATTCCCACTTAATTCTCTCTCTCTCTCTCTCTCTCTCTCTCTCTCTCTCTCTCTCTCTCACACACACACACACACACACACACACACACACACACACACACACACCCCAACACACAACCACAAACCACCCCCTCCCCCCCCCACCCCCCACACCCCCCCCCCAAAAAAAAAAAAAAAAAAAACAACCTTACCGGCCACACAGGCAGTGGAGAAACAGGCCAGGTTCCCGGCCAGACAGGCCCCGGAGGCCTGCCGGAAGACGTCCGAGGACCTGGAGGGAGCCACAGTGAGGAAGGCCCCAACAGTGATGCCTATGGATCCCAGGTTGCTGAGCCCGCACATCATGTAGGTGGCCAGGATCCCTGACCGCTCCTGAAAAAAGGGGGGAAGAGTATCATCATAGTCATCGTTGTTTATAGTTGTCGTGGTGGTGGTAGTGGTGGTGGTGGTGGTAAGTGGCCAGGATCCCTGAATCGTCCTAAAATGGGGGTGGGGTATCATATAGTCATCGTTGTTTGTAAATGTCGTTGTCGTGGTGGTGGTGGTGGTTGTAGGTGGTTAGAATCCCTGACCCGTCCTAAAAGGAGGGGGGGCTAGGGTATCATTGTCATCGTTGTTGCAGTTGTCGTGGTGGTGGTGGTGGTGGTGGTGGTAGCTAGCTAGCTAGGATCCCTGAATCGTCCTAAAATTGGAGCAGGGTATCGTCGTCATCGTTGTTTGTAGTTGTCGTTGTCGTGGTCGTGGTGGTGGTGGTAGTGGTGGTGGTGGTGGTGGTGGTGGTAAGTAGCTAGGATCCCTGAATCGTCCTAAAAGGGGGGCAGCGTATCGTATTCATCGTTGTTTGCAGTTGTCATTGTGGTGGTGGTGGTGGTGGTGGTGGTAGGTGGCTATGATCCCTGACTCGTCCTAAAAGGGGGGCAGGGTGTCATCATAGTCATCGTTGTTTGTAGTTAATAGTTGTTGTTGTCGTTGTGGTGGTGGTGGTGGTGGTGGTTGTAGGTGGTTAGAATCCCTAACCCGTCCTAAAAAGGGGGGTTAGGGTATCACTGTCATCGTTGTTGCAGTTGTCTTTCTGGTGGTGGTGTTGGTGGTGGTGGTGGTGGTAGGTGGCCAGGATCCCTGACTCGTCCTAAAAGGGGGGCAGGGTGTCATCATAGTCATCGTTGTTTGTAGTTGATAGTTATCGTTGTCGTTGTGGTGGTGGTGGTGGTGGTGGTTGTAGGTGGTTAGAATCCCTGACCCGTCCTAAAAGGGGAGTAAGGTATTATTGTCATCGTTGTTGCAGTTGTCGTTTCGTGGTGGTGGTGGTGGTGGTGTTGGTAGGTGGCTATGATCCCTGACTCGTCCTAAAAGGGGGGCAGGATGTCATCATAGTCATCGTTGTTTGTAGTTGATAGTTGTGGTTGTCGTTGTGGTGGTGGTGGAGGTGGTGGTGGTGGTGGTGGTAGGTGGCTAGAATCCCTGACCGCTCCGTGTGGAGTGATGGCCTAGAGGTAACGCGTCCGCCTAGGAAACGAGAGAATCTGAGCACGCTGGTTCGAATCACGGCTCAGCTGCCGATATTTTCTCCCCCCTCCACTAGACCTTGAGTGGTGGTCTGGACGCTAGTCCTTCGGATGAGACGATAAACCGAGGTCCCGTGTGCAGCATGCACTTAGCGCACGTAAAAGAACCCACGGCAACAAAAGGGTTGTTCTTGGAAAAAATCTGTGAAAACAAATCCACTTCGGTAGGAAAAACAAATAAAACAGCACGCAGGAAAAGAAAAAAAAAAAAAAAAAGGCGCTGTAGTGTGGCGAGGCGCTCTCCCTGTGGAAAGCAGCCAGAATTTCACACAGTGATAAAAAGAAATACAAATACAAAAGGGGGAAGGGTATCATAGTCATCGCTGTTTGTAGTTGTCGTTGTCGTGGTGACGGTGGTGGTGATGGTGATAAGTGGCTAGGATCATTGACCCGTCCTAAAAGGGGGCAGGATGTTATCATAGTCATCGTTGTTTGTAGTTGTCGTTGTCTTGGTGGTACTGCTGGTGGGTGGCAGGTGGCTACAATCCCTGGAAAAAGGGGGCATGGTATCATAATATAGTCATCGTTGGACGGGCGCAATTAGCTGAGTAGTTAAAGCGTTTGGACTTTCAATCTCAGGATCCTGGGTTCGAATCTCGGTAATGGGTGCCTGGTTGGTAAAGGGTGGAGATCTGCCAGACTATCATATCCGCAGACCTGGTTGTGCCTGAACCCCTTCGGGTGTGTGTGTGTGTACTCAAGCAGAAAATCAAATACGCACGTTAAAGATCCTGTAACCGATATCAGCGTTCGGTGGGTTTTAGAAACAAGAACATACCCAACATGCACACATGCACACCCCCCGAAAAACGGAGTATGGCTGCCTACATGGCGGAATAAAAACGGTCATACACGTAAAAGCCCACTCGTGTGCATACGAGTGAACATGGGATACGCAGCCGACGAACGAGCAAAGAGAAAAGATTAGTCATCGTTGTTATTGTCGTTGTCGGAAGCTTGTAAGGGTGTTGTTGTCCTTTGTTGGTGTGTTGCGTATGATCAGCCGTCGTCGCCATCATCATCATCATCATCAGCTAGATGTCGTCGCGTCGTCGTCGTCGTCGTCGTCGTCATTATCATCATTATCATAATCACTGTCATTGTCGTCGTCACCATCATCATCCCCGGCTTCGTTGTCATCATCGTCGTCGCCATCGTCATCGTCACTATCGTCACAGCATCATCGACGTTAATGTCCATCTCATTACCATTTTCATTGTTGCTGCCATCCATACCATCGTCGGCGTCATCATTTTCATCATCATCATCATCATCATCAACATCATCATAGTCACTATCATCAAGACCACCATCAACACTGCATTGCATCATCATAATTGCCGTCTGCATCATCGTTATGATCGTCATCGTTGATATTGTAGTCCTCTGTTCTTCGACTTCTTCTTCTTCTTCCCCATCATCATCATCACCTTTTTCTTCTTCTCTTCCCCTTCTTCTTCTTCTTCTCCTTTTTCTTCTTTTCCTCCTCCTCCTCCTCCTTCTTCTTCTTCTTCTTCTTCTTCTTCTTCTTCTTCTTCTTCTTCTTCTTCCCCTTCTTCTTCTTCCCCTTCTTCTCCTTCACCTTCTCCTTCTTCTTCTTCTTCTTCCCCTTCTTCTTCTTCTTCTTCTTCTTCTTCTTCTTCTTCTTCCCCTTCTTCTTCTTCTCCTTCTTCTTCTTCTTCCCCTTCTTCTTCTCCTTCTTCTTCTTCCCCTTCTTCTTCTCCTTTTTTTTTCTTCTTCTTCTCCTTCTTCTTCCCCTTCGTCTTCTTCTTCTTCTCCTTCTTCTTCGTCTCCTTCTTCCCCTTCTTCTCCTTCACCTTCTCCTTCTTCTTCTTCTTTTTCTTCCCCTTCTTCTTCTTCCCCTTCTTCTTCTTCTTCCCCTTCTCCTTCTTCTTCTTCTTCTTTCCCTTCGTCTTCTTTTTCTTCCCCTTCTTCTTCTTCCCCTTCTTCTTCCCCTTCTTCTTCTTCTTCTTCCCCTTCTTCTTCCCCTTCTTCTTTTTCTTCCCCTTCTTCTTCTTCTCCTTCTTCCCCTTCTTCTTCTTCTCCTTCTTCTCCTTCACCTTCTCCTTCTTCTTCTTCTTTTTTTTTCCCCTTCTTCTTCTTCTTCCCCTTCTTCTTCTTCTCCTTCTTCTTCTCCTTCTTCTTCCCCTTCTTCTTCTCCTTTTTTTCTTCTTCTTCTTCTTCTCATTCTTCTCCTTCTTCTTCTTCTTCTTCCCCTTCTTCTTCTTCCCCTTCTTCTTCCCCTTCTTCTTCTTCTTCCCCTTCTTCTTCTTCTCCTTCACCTTCTCCTTCTTCTTCTTCTTTTTTTCCCCTTCTTCTTCTTCTTCCCCTTCTTCTTCTTCTCCTTCTTCTTCTCCTTCTTCTTCCCCTTCTTCTTCTCCTTTTTTTCTTCTTCTTCTTCTTCTCATTCTTCTCCTTCTTCTTCTTCTTCCCCTTCTTCTTCTTCTCCTTCTTCTTCTTCTTCCCCTTCGTCTTCTTCTTCTTCTCCTTCTTCTTCGTCTCCTTCTTCCCCTTCTTCTTCTTCCCCTTCTTCTCCTTCACTTTCTCCTTCTTCTTCTTCTTTTTCTTCCCCTTCTTCTTCTTCTTCCCCTTCTTCCCCTTCTTCTTCCCCTTCTTCTTCTTCCCCTTCTTCTTCTTCTTCTTCCCCTTCTTCTTCTTCCCCTTCTTCTTCTCCTTCTTCTTCTCCTTCTTCTTCTTCTTCTCCTTCTTCTTCTCCTTCTTCTTCTTCTTTTTCAGCGAGGCATGGTTAACTCAGTCGGGATGGCATCAGTTTCGCTCCCACACCCTTTTTTCCCTCTACACAGAGATCCGGCTGATGTTCACTGGGTGTTTGAATGGACCAGCTGTGTAACTTTCCTTCTAAGGTCTTCTCTCCCCCCCCCCCCCCCCCCACGCCCCTCCCCCCCCCCCCCCACCCCCTCATCAGTGTGGGAACCATCCGCTTGTGAATGACAAATGAATGAAATCAATGGTGATTTCCTCCGTCGGAGACCAAGAGCTAAGCGTTTTTTTGTTGTTTTTTTTACAAACACGGGGTCATTTCCACAAACATGATGCCTACCTACCTGGGAAGAGCCACTGGATGCTCATCATTCGTTTCCTGTGTTATTTAATCAGATTTCAGGCACGCACACATACACGCTCAGACAGACATGCAACAGTTTACGTGTATGGCCGTTTTGTTTATTTACCCGGCCATGTAGGCAGGCATACTCCGTTTTCGGAGGTGTTCTTGCTGGGTATGTTTTTGTTTCCAAAACCCACCGAACGCTGACATGGATCACAGGATCTTTAACGCGCGTATTTGATCTTCTGCGTGCGTATACACACGGAGGGGGTTCAGGCCCTAGCAGTTTGCACGTATGTTGACCTGGGAGATAGGAAAAAAAAAAATCTCCACCCTTTACCCGCCAGGCGCCGTTACCAAGATTCGAACCCTGCACCCTTCAGATTGAAAGTCCAACGCTTTAACCACTCGGCTGTTGTTGGTGATAATAATAATAATAATAATGGATACTTATATAGCA
>NC_134894.1:58739663-58744663 GCF_041734735.1 Babylonia areolata
TCGGTCGTTATCAGAATGTCATGAGCAAGTTCACCGTGTGACAAACTGACAACTGAACAGTACAAGAAATCGATAATAGGTAATCACTTTTCGGTCGTTATCATTATAATGAGCAAATTTACTATATGTTAAACAATGAATAGTACAGGAAAGCGAGAATATGAGCAATAATTTCTGCGTACAAGTCAGTAATGATGTATGTTAGAATCTGTCCATTGTATATTGTGTGATAAGTCAGTTGTGTCCGGTTACGACTGTCCAATTATGGACCGTCAGAGCAACAGAGGAGGCAAGTGCTTTGTGGTGTGGTTTCCTTTTGTGACTTGATGTCAGGTTCAGTAGAGAACAACTCACTGGTACCTTGTAACTTCAAACGTAGTTAATTAATTTAACTCACTCAGTACGGCCAGTCCTCTCTTCTCCTCTACACAGACCCCTCGGATGTCCAGTGAGTGTCTGAATGACCCAACCTTTAGCTTCCGTCGTCAGAATTGTGGTGTTCTTTGTCAACATTCACGTCTTCAGTATAAGAGCCTTCCGCTTCCATGCAATATTTTGATGATGGTAATTGGGGTGAAACGCTGTTAACGTCGTCTCTTTCGCCGTTCGTATGGAAAGAGTTAAACCAGGCCATTTATATCGTTAAATTTATGTGAATTATGGACTTTTTCAAACTGAATTATTGTGCGAGGGAAAGAAGTAAGAGGGCCGGGCCGAACAAAGTATTTTTCTGTTGGAGGAAGGAGGAGGGGGGTGGGGGTGGGGGCAGGATATGGGGGTGGGCGGGGGAAGAAGTGACATCACTTAAGAATAAGAATAAGAATAACTTTATTATCTCCAACTGGAGAAATTTGGTCAGGTTACATTATCGCAACATAGACCAGTAAACAACATGGGGACCATAACTGTAAAAGTCAACAACAGCTTTTACGAATATTACGAAGACACAAATGTAAAAAATATCACATACACTGTTTCATACATACATCCACACACTGCAGGTAATAACTAGTATTCTTAATGTAAAAACAGAAAGAATTGAGAAACATTATTTTGAATATAATTATAAGCATAGCCTACTATATTGCACATTGATTATAATAGACAGATAAGATAAGAATAAAGTTAAATTGCGGAAAACCACAACCAGATAATCAGCACACACCCGCACCCATCCACCCCCCACCCACCCCACACACGCGGATTACTTGATTAAACAAGAGTAATAAACATATGTTCTCAAATAAAAGCATTTCACATATTCGCTTTTAAAACATTCCAATTGCACTTACATCATTAGAATATCATTGTTCTCATTATCTCAGTAGAGAGATGTTGTTTGTTGTTGTTGTGTTGTTGTGTTGTTGTGTCGTTTTACCGAGAGCGTCAAGTCCTGCACGCCGGCCCTCTCGGAGAACCAGAGGACGGTGCTGTCCAGGAAGTGCAGGAGGGAGGTGTAGACGAGGAGGCTGACGACCACCACGGAGGCCATCTTCAGCCCGTCCCGACATCCTGTGGACACGGCGCTCAGCATGCTCCCGTACTGCCTGAGGCACACCGCGCAGCGTTAGGGTGTGGAGAATGGCAGGGAAGAGGTGAAAGAGGAGGGATGGAAGGATGGATGGATGGATGGATGGATGGATGGATGGAGGTGATAGGGGGTGGATGGATGGAAGTGATAATGGAGGAAGGAAGGAAGAATGGATGGATGGATGGATGGATGGGTAGTGGAGGAAGGAAGGAAGGATGGATGGATGGATGGATGGATGGAGGAAGGAGGGAAGGATGAATGGGTGAGTGGATGGATGGAGGTGATAGTGGAGGAAGGAAGGAAGGAAGGATGGATAGTGGTGGAAGGAAGGAAGGAAGGATGGATGGATGGATTGATGGATGTGATAGTGGGGGAGGAAGGAAGGAAGGATGGATGGATGGATAGTGGGGGAAGGAAGGACGGAAGAAAGGATGGATGGAGGTGATAGTGGGGGGGAAGGAAGGAAGGATGGATGGATGGATGGATGGATGGATGGATGGATGGATAGTGTAGGAAGGAAGGGATGGTGAATGGGTGAGTGGATGGATGGAGGTGATAGTGGAGGAAGTAAGAAAGGGAGGATGGATAGTGGAGGAAGGATGGATGTATGGATGGATGGATGGATGGAAGTGACAGTGGGGGACGAAGGAAGGAAGGAAGGATGGATGGATGTGATAGTGGGGGAGGAAGGAAGGAAGGAAGGATGGATGGATGGATGGATGGATGGAGGTGATAGTCGAGGAAGGAAGGATGGATAGTGGATGAAGGAAGGAAGGAAGGGTGAATGGGTGAGTGGATGGATGGAGGTGATAGTGGAGGAAAGATGGAAGGTCATATTAGGGAAAGAAAGGAAGGAAGGAAGGAAGGATGGATGGATGGATGGTTGGATGGATGGAAGGATGGATGTATAGTGACGGAAGGAAGGAAGGGTGAATGGGTGAGTGGATGGATGGAGGTGATAGTGGAGGAAAGATGGAAGGTCATATTAGGGAAAGAAAGAAAGGAAGGAAGGAAGGATGGATGGATGGATGGATGGATGGATGGATGGATGGATGGAAGTGATAGTCGAGGAAGGAAGAAAGGAAGCAGGTGCTATTGGAGAGAGGCGCGAAGGGAGGAAGGAAGGAAAGAAAGAAGTGATAGAGGAAAGAACGAAGAAATGAAGGAGGAAGGGAAGGAAGGAGGCAATAGTGGAGGGAGGAAAAAAACGAGGTAGTCGCAGAGGAAAGAAGGAAGGAAGGAAGGAAGGTTATGTTATGATATGTATAATATTTTATCGAATGAACAGTCGTTTTTCAACTGTTTTCACTGGCTGAGTCCTATGTTGTAGAGGCATAATTAAATATGTGATTGACGGGCGCAATAGCCGAGTGGTTAAAGCGTTGGACTTTCAATCTGAGGGTTCCGGGTTCGAATTACGGTGACGGCGCCTGGTGGGTAAAAGGTGGAGATTTTTACGATCTCCCAGGTCAACATATGTGCAGACCCGCTAGTCCCTGAACCCCCTTCGTGTGAAAATGCAAGCAAAAGATCAAATACGCACGTAATCCATGTCAGCGTTCGGTGGGTTATGGAAAACAAGAACATACCCAACATGCGCACCCACGAAAGCGGAGTATGGCTGCCTACGTGGCGGGGTTAAAAAAAAAACAAACGCTCATACACGTAAAAGCCCACTCGTGTGCATACGAGTGAACGTGGGAGTTGCAGCCCACGAACGCAGAAGAAGAAGAAGAATATGTGATTGATTAGAACTGGATTGGTTAGAAAGTGGGACAGGGAGTGGTGACGTCAGAAAAAGGAGAGAAGCAGATAGGGGGGGAGGGGGGTAGGGGGCGGGGGGTGGAAGCGGTGGCGGACTAGAAGGAGAAGAAGGGGGAGGGGGCGGGCGAGGGGAAGGAAAGAGGGTAGTGTGTGTGTGGGGGGGGGAAGTGGTACGGAGGAGGAGGAGGAGGAGGAGAGAAAAGCAGCAAGGGGGGTAGAAGGAGTGGAGTGATGGCCTAGAGGTAACGCCGTCCGGCTAGGAAGCGAGAGAGTCTGAGCGCGCTGGTTCGAATCACGGCTCAGCCGCCCGGATATTTTCTCCCCCTCTCCACTAGACTTTGAGTGGTGGTCTGGACTGCTAGCCATTCGGATGAGACGATAAACCGAGGTCTCCGTGTGCTAGCATGTACTTAGCGCACGTAAAAGAACCCACGTCAAC
Source organism: Babylonia areolata (assembly GCF_041734735.1). Taxonomy (NCBI): domain Eukaryota; kingdom Metazoa; phylum Mollusca; class Gastropoda; order Neogastropoda; family Buccinidae; genus Babylonia; species Babylonia areolata. Next base: position 58,743,398 of record NC_134894.1, read on the forward strand.
AAAAGGGTTGTTCCTGGCAAAATTCTGTAGAAAAAACCCACTTCGATAGGAAAAACAAATAAAACTGCACGCAGGAAAAAAATTTTAAAAAAAAGAAAAAAAAAGAAATCGGTGGCGCTGTAGTATAGCAACGCGCTCTCCCTGGGGAGAGCAGCCCGAATTTCACACAGAGAAATCTGACGTGACAAAAAAGAAATAAATATACAAAACAAAGGAGGAGGGAGAAGATGGATGATGATGATGATGATGATGTGTGTGTGAGAGAGAGAGAGACAGACAGACAGACAATGTGTATGTGTGTGTGTGTGTGTGTGTCTGTCTGTCTGTCTGTCTGTCTGCCTGTCTGTCTGTCTCTGTGTGTATCTGTCTGTGTTTGTGTGTGTATGAGCATGTGAATTAGGCATGCGCGTGTACACGTTATACGTTCATGCGCGCGGGCTTGTTTGTTGTGTTTTTTTTAACTTTTCTTCTCTCTCTCTCTCTCTCTCTCTCTCTCTCTCTCGATCTGTCTGCCTCTCTCTCTATAGATGTAGATTAGCAAGGACAGATTGGAAGAATAGGCAATGCCTAAAATCTTAATCCTTGAATAAAAACGTTTTGAGTTCTGAGTTCTCTCTCTCTCTCTCTCTCTCTCTCTCTCTCTCTCTCTCTCTCTCTCTCTCTCTCTCTCTCTCTCTCTCTCCCCCTCCCTCCCTCTCTCTCTGGTTCTCTGCTCTTCAATCCGTATACCGGCTTACTGTCTGTTTGCTTGTTTGGTTGGTTGTTATTGGGATTTTTGTTACGATTTCTCTTTACATTGTTAAGTTTTTCTCCTTTCTTGTTATTAACGCTTTCGCATTTATGCACAGGCGTGGTAGAGGACCCATGTCACTGAAAGGTGACCATTCATTGGTCTGTTATCCATGAACCTACTGCTCTTATTAATGTTCGGTGGTAGGATAGGCCATATTTTCTATACATCGCAGGGAGGAATCCCCATCTATTCCTAGCCACTGTCTTTTCTGTGTTTATACCACAAAGGAATTTTTGTACTCTAAATTGACTGGCTGTGAAAGGGTTAAGGATTTAATAAGGAAGGTGGCAGAAAGATTAAGACGTTCAGCTACCAATATAGGGAGTCCGTGAAGGTGTGGGTTCGAATCCTCGCTCTCGTCCTTTCTCCTAAGTTTGACTGGACAATCAAAACTGAGCGCCTCAGTCTTTCGGATGAGACGATAAACCGAGGTTCCATGTTCAGCACGCACTTGGCGCACAGTAAAAGAACCC
>NC_134894.1:58749663-58754663 GCF_041734735.1 Babylonia areolata
GATAAAACTGGGTGAATTTTCAGCCTTCTAGAGCTATCACCCCCTCCTCCCCCCCCCCCCACCTCCCCCCCCCACCCCGACTCCCTTTTTGTTCTGATGACGTCATCAGTGACATCACTATTTACGAGGCTCAATGATAATTTTTTTTTTTAACTTGAAGAACAGATGTACGTGAATGTGTAAGTATGCGAGTATGTAAATAATATATGCTATGCATGTGTGTATTCATGTGCACTTATGTGTCTGTAGTAATAATGTTTAACATGACTGTGTAAATGGGTGTTTTATATAGTCACGTATAGAAAACTAGAGGAATTGTGTTCATACATAAGATATCCCATGTGTGGGTTGTCTTCTTTCCACATTACGTTAGCTGAGCAAAGTGTCCACAACTCTATGCCGATGCTAGATATAATGTCTATTATATGTTATAAAACTGCACTGTTACACATGATGAAAATGTGTCCACCCTGACCAGATTGATAGAACAATATATTATAAGTATAATGACTTATGATGACGATGTTATTGTTAATGTACAATGTATTCATTTTTGTTTTCTTTCTTTGTTTTTTTGTTGTTTTTTCCTTTCTTTTCCATCTACTCTGAATTGTTATAATGAATTCATATACAAAATAAAACGGTGGTCGACCCAAGAAAGTCCGGGAAAAAAAAAAAAAAAAAAAAAAAAAAAAAAACTACTGGTCTCACAGAATTTACTAGACAACAATTCGCAGCTCTAACCGTTCGGTTACGTCAATCTTCCTATGTCTGCGGCTGCCTTCACCTCTACACTCCATCTCGCTCACTACGATCGGCTTCGGATCCACTCTGTTTACGCATACCCAGATTCAAACACTCGACTGTTGGCCGCCGTTCTTTCTCTGTCTCTGGACCTTGCGATTGGAATGAACTTCCTCTTTCGCTTCAAGTCTCCACACTCAGCTCTTTCAAGTCTGGCCTTAAAACCCACCTCTTCCCAAAATAGCCTCCCTTGCCTGCCTCTTCCTTGTCTTCGGTTTCTACAGTTTTAGAGTTATGCATGCGTGTGAATGACTGGTGCGAAAGCGCTTTGATTTGTCTCTGCACAAGATTCAGCGCTATATAAATACCATTATTATTATTATTATTATCATTAAAAGAAAAGAAAGAAAGAAAGAAAGAAAGAAAATGTAAGTTGTCAAGAACCCAAATGAAAAAGAAAATAGAGAAGGAATAAAGGCAGGAATAGGAAGGAGGAATAAAAAAAAAATTTTTAAAAAGAGAGGGAAAGAAAGAAAGAAAAGAAAAGAAAGAAACAGATGGAAGAATCAAAGAAGAGAGAAAGAAAGGAAGGGAGAGACAAGACAAGATCAAAATGGAAAAAAAAAAGAGGGATATAGAAACGAAGACCGAAGAATCTGTTTATAAAAAAAAAAAAAAAAAAAAAGAGGAAAGAGAGGGTGGATAAGAAAAAAGAAAAAAAAAGAAAACATTTAAGTACAAAAACCTACCAAGTGCACAGATAAAGAAGCAAAACAACGTCAAGAAAGACAAAGACAAGAAATGAAAACGATGTCAGCATGATTTGCAAAAAAAAAAAAAAAAAAAAAAAAATCAGTGATACTTGTTATCGTTTATAACTCCACTTTTACGACACAGATAAAATAATATAATAAAAAAAAAGAAAAGAAAGAGAGTCCACCTGCGTGTGTCATAAACCAAAGTGGTGTCATAACCCGCTTAATATCCCACTGTAGAAGGTAGATTGAGACACCAAGTGATAGGACTGATGATTTATAGCCGAGTGACAAAAATTTTGGTGGTAGCCCACATTTCTTGATCGGTTTCCTGATGTTGGCAATCATGAAATGTACACGTCGGTGATGATATAATAAAAATGAGGTGGACCGGTTTAGTGGACTTCTATCTGTTTGTCTCTCTCTCTCTCTCTCTCTCTCTCTCTCTCTCTCTCTCTCTCAGGCATATATATTTTTACATATCTATACATGTATATATATATATATATATATATATTAGACACACATATAAACATATATCTGTGTGTGCGTGTGTGCGCGCGCGTGTGCGTGTGTGCGCGCGCGTGTGCGTGTGTGTATATGTGTATATGTGTAACGGCAGGTGTGTGTATCTCTGTGGTGTGTGTATCTCTGTGTTGTGTGTGTGTGTGTGTGTGTGTATGCGTGTGTGTGTGTGTGTGTGTGTGTGTGTGTGTGTGTGCGCGCGCGCGCGCGCGCGCGTGTGTGTGTGTGCGTGCGTGGGCGTGAGGTGAAAATGGAAGGTGACACAAATACATCACTATCAATCAATAATAAATAAACAATAAATAAATAAATGAAAACAATAAATAAATAAATAAATGTACAAACAAATTAAACAACAAAAGCAATGAAAACATGAATGAATGTAGTGGTGGCTCTTGCTGCTTCGACGTGGGAGTCACAAAGAACAGAGAATATATGAACAAACCACCCACTGTTTCCGTTCGATAGCAATGGCATTAATGATGATACAGTCACACATAAAAAAGAATAAGGACATGGACGTTTGTGTTCGGTTTTATGTGGTTTATGGACTACTGCTTTGTGTTCGGTTTTATGTGGTTTATGGACTTCTACTTTGTGTTCGGTTGTGTGTGGTTTATGGACTTCTACTTTGTGTTCAGTTTTGTGTGGTTTATGGACTTCTACTTTGTGTTCGGTTTTGTGTGGTTTATGGACTTCTACTTTGTGTTCAGTTTTGTGTGGTTTATGGACTTCTACTTTGTGTTCAGTTTTGTGTGGTTTATGGACTTCTACTTTGTGTTCAGTTTTGTGTGGTTTATGGACTGTTACTGTGTGTTCAGTTTTGTGTGGTTTATGGACTACTACTTTGTGTTCAGTTTTGTGTGGTTTATGGACTTCTACTCTGTGTTCAGTTTTGTGTGGTTTATGGACTTCTACTTTGTGTTCAGTTTTGTGTGGTTTATGGACTTCTACTTTGTGTTCGGTTTTGTGTGGTTTATGGACATCTACTTTGTGTTCAGTTTTGTGTGGTTTATGGACTTCTACTTTGTGTTCAGTTTTGTGTGGTTTATGGACTACTGCTTTGTGTTCAGTTTTGTGTGGTTTATGGACTTCTACTTTGTGTTCAGTTTTGTGTGGTTTATGGACTTCTACTTTGTGTTCAGTTGTGTGGTTTATGGACTTCTACTTTGTGTTCAGTTGTGTGTGGTTTATGGACTTCTACTTTGTGTTCAGTTTTATGTGGTTTATGGACTACAGCTTTGTGTTCAGTTTTGTGTGGTTTATGGACTTCTACTTTGTGTTCAGTTTTGTGTGGTTTATGGACTACTGCTTTGTGTTCAGTTTTGTGTGGTTTATGGACTTCTACTTTGTGTTCAGTTTTGTGTGTGGTTTATGGACTTCTACTTTGTGTTCAGTTTTGTGTGGTTTATGGACTTCTACTTTGTGTTCAGTTTTGTGTGTGGTTTATGGACTTCTACTTTGTGTTCATTTTTATGTGGTTTACGGACTTCTACTTTGTGTTCGGTTTTGTGTGGTTTACGGACATCTACTTTGTGTTCAGTTTTGTGTGCTTTATGGACTACTGCTTTGTGTTCAGTTTTGTGTGGTTTACGGACATCTACTTTGTGTTCAGTTTTGTGTGCTTTATGGACTACTGCTTTGTGTTCAGTTTTGTGTGGTTTACGGACATCTACTTTGTGTTCAGTTTTGTGTGGTTTATGGACTACTGCTTTGTGTTCAGTTTTGTGTGGTTTACGGACATCTACTTTGTGTTCAGTTTTGTGTGGTTTATGGACTGTTACTGTGTGTTCAGTTTTGTGTAGTTTATGGACTACTATTTTGTGTTCAGTTTTGTGTGGTTTATGGACTGTTACTGTGTGTTCAGTTTTGTGTAGTTTATGGACTACTATTTTGTGTTCAGTTTTGTGTGGTTTATGGACTACTATTTTGTGTTCAGTTTTGTGTGGTTTATGGACTTCTACTTTGTGTTCAGTTTTGTGTGGTTTATGGACTACTATTTTGTGTTCAGTTTTGTGTGGTTTATGGACTTCTACTTTGTGTTCAGTTTTGTGTGGTTTATGGACTACTGCTTTGTGTTCAGTTTTGTGTGGTTTATGGACTTCTACTTTGTGTTCAGTTTTGTGTGGTTTATGGACTTCTACTTTGTGTTCAGTTTTGTGTGGTTTATGGACTTCTACTTTGTGTTCAGTTTTGTGTGGTTTATGGACTTCTACTTTGTGTTCAGTTTTGTGTAGTTCATGCCCCAGCCTGTCTCGTTTCGAGAGAAAACGATCTTTGGGGAGTTCACGCGTGGAGTAAAATGGTCTGGGTCTAGGAAATTGTAAGTGTTGGGTTACTTCAATATTCTGAGCTTGGAGGAGTTGGGGGTGGGGGGGTGAGCTTTATATGTATATGTGTGGTGTGTGTGTGTGTGTGTGTGTGTGTGTGTGTGTGTGTGTGTGTGTGTGTGTGTGTTCAAGGTCTAAGCTAAGTTCTGGCTGACCCAAGCGAGTTACCCTTCACCCCCTCTCTCTCTGTCACCTTTTCGGGCTGCCTGGAGACGCAGCAGGACACCAGGATGAGGAGGAAGATGCCCGCCAGACAGACGAGGTTCCGGGGCCGTGTCATCACCACGTCCAGTCCCACGATGGCCGCTGCTCCGCCAAGACAGGCCACATACAGAGACCTGGTGAGGCGGGGAAGAGAGAGAGAGATACGGATACGGATACGGATAATTTATTCATGTATAGGCCATTGCCCCTCATGAAGGGGTACATTCACATGATCATGTAAGAAAAGCAACAAAAAAGCAACAAAAAAATGAGCAGTCATATCATCAAGAACAACTTCCATATTCTAAGACGTCAGAGTTGATCGCAGTCTAAATGCTTTAAACAAATAAATTGACAAATTGCGAATGGTCTGTTCATGCTGAGAAGCCATGAGTAATGCTAATCTATGCTGACTGGGAAATTTACAGAATTTGGATGATAT
>NC_134894.1:58759663-58769663 GCF_041734735.1 Babylonia areolata
TGTGGGTGAAATTTGGAAGAAATAAAAAAACCCGCTAAATACTTAAAGGACTTCGTAAAAGAGAAGTCGTTAAACTGACAAGCGAAACAACTGACAATGAATGCAAAAAGTCAAAAACAAAAAAAACATCAACGTTCTCAGTCACTTGTGAAGACACACTTTCGTGTACAAAAGGCTTCATCAAGCTACAGTGAAAAATTATATGCTCAATTGTCAGGTTACTAAAGCATATGTAATTAGAACAATACTGACTGGAGAGGTAAACAACAAATCAACAAGCAGACAAACAAACAAATAAGAAACATAAAAGAAAGAAAGGAGGGAGAAGAGAAGAACAACAACAACAAACAAAAAAAAGAAAGAAATCAAACCAGTTTGCTTTGGCAATGGCAAAGCTGAGCTTGTGGCCCACAAGACCCAACACCCGTACACACATCAGGAATAAGATAATTGTCTGCGTTAAGCTGAAATCAGTCCGTCTTCTTTGGATGTTTCATGGAATCCATCCCGCGAAGATTAAGATATTACAAAATGAAAGAAACATTGAGCATAATTTTAATACTAAATGAAACCAAAGGAAAAAAAAAGATATAAATATGAGTGAAGCATTGAACATAACATTTTAACTCTCTCCATACGAACGGCGAAAGAGACGACGTTAACAGCGTTTCACCTCAATTACCATCATCAAAATATTGCAAGCGGAAGGCTCTTATACTGAAGAGGTGAATGTTGACAAAGAATACCACAATTCTGACGACGGAAGCTAAAGGTTGGGTCATTCAGACACCCACTGGACATCCGAGGGGTCTGTGTTGAGGAGAAGAGAAGACTGGCCGTACTGAGTGAGTTAACCTTATAGAAAAACCAAAGGGATAGACAAGGTATTATAAAACAGAAGAAGCATTGAAAATAATAAATACTCAAAAAAAATCAGAGTGGAAAACCTTTGTACCATACCATAACGTGGTTGGTGATAGCTGATTCTGTTTGTGTTTTTTTTGTTTTTTGTTTTTTTGTTTTTTTTTAAATGCAGGGGACGTACAAGAAGAGGAGTAAAGAGATCTCTCCACGACTGTACTCGAAAAATGTATTTGTATTTGTATTTCTTTTTATCACAACAGATTTCTCTGTGTGAAATTTGGGCTGCTCTCCCCCGGGGAGAGCGCGTCGCTACACTACAGCGCCACCCATTTTTTTTTTTTTTTTTTTCCTGCGTGCAGTTTGATTTGTTTTTCCTATCCATGCAGCTGTGTTGTCAAGCCCCTTTGCCCCTTCTTGTATTCTATAGCATATCTTGACAATGCGCACAACAACTTAGCACTGCAACAAACAAAAGCGCCAAGAAAAAACAACAACAAACAACAACAACAAAACCAGTTGGGTGACCTCATGAGAACAACTGAAAACGTGATTATCAAGACTACTACCTTTTTCTTTTTTATATCATAATTATTATTTATTTATTTATTTATGTAAGCTTATCTATTATTTATTCACCTTTTTTTTCTTTTTTTTTTTCTCAAGGCCTGACTAAGCGCGTTGGGTTACGCTGCTGGTCAGGCATCTGCTTGACAGATGTGGTGTAGCGTATATGGATTTGTCCGAACGCAGTGACGCCTCCTTGAGCTACTGAAACTGAAACTGAAACTGAGCAAACTTCAAGTGGTTCAGTTATATACACTATCAAACTATGAACTTAAACCACCCCTCCCAACACACACACACACACACACACACACACACACACACACACACACACACACACACACACACACACACACACACACACACACACACACACACACACACACACACACACACACACTGAAACATGTTTGTGTGTATGTGCGTGGACGTGTGTGTGTGTGTGTGTGAATAAATGTCTAATACATGCTTCTTGTGTTGAAGCAGCTGAAAAAAAGAAAAAAAAAGTGTCAAAGTTCCTTTACGTAAGAATTGTCAAACTTGCTGTTCCGTGTAATCGCTGTCTGCTGCTGAAACAAACTAGTTGTCCCGTGTAATCGCTGTCTGAAGCTGAAACAAGCTAGCTGTTCCGTATAATCGCTATCTGAAGCTGAAACAAGCTAGCTGTTCCGTATAATTGATATCTGCAGCTAAAAACACTGACCATCAACAATACCCACATGGTGACCCTTTGTCTAGTATTCGTGACATAATTGTGACAAAACTTTCATTATCCTCATGCACTAGCCTACAGGCAATCGAGGCATTGTCTGTGTCGCTGAATTGTCGCTGATATTCTCGTCAATCGGCGAGAGTTTGGTGGAGGTGACGATTCAGCGTTTAACACTGGGCGTTCCTGAATGGGTGTTCCGCGTGTTGATTTATTTGTTTGCTTGTTTGTGATTGCTTTTTGTTTGTTGGTTGGTTGGTTGGTTGGTTGTTTAGGTTGATTGCGTTTAGGTTTGGTTACGTGCTTTTTAACTTCACCCACAGACTGTCAGCGATGGGACATGAACTATCGCCGGATCAATTGATGAAGGCCGTTTATCTGGGACATGCAAAACTTTTTTTGAAGGGTTCTTCATCATCATGAAGCGAAAAAAAAAAAAAAGCAAATAACAATGCGATGTCTCGGCAAACTATTGACAGGTTTCCATGAAACTGTACAGAATAACAACCCATGGACTGAGGGAGGGGGGTGGGGTGTGGGGGGAGGGGGGGCATAAAGAAAGAGTAGACGGGTGGAGGTGGTGGTGGTAGTGGTGGTAATGTGTGTGTGTGTGTGTGTGTGTGTGTGTGTGTGTGTGTGTGTGTGTGTGTGTGTGTGTGTGTGTGTGTGTGAGTCATAATAGTCGGACTAAACATACTGACAATCCCGCAGCTCTTTCTTTCTTATCATCGTATGTAAAGCGCTTAGAGCTTGGTCTCTGACCGAGGATAGGCGCTATATAAGTATCCACATCAATCAATCAATCAATCTTGGGTCCTCATAGTCTGCTTCCTCTTCCCGCAGCTCTTTCTTTCTTTCTTATCATCAGGTCTATCAGGTGATCGCTGGTCCAGAACACTCCCACCCACCCACCCACCCCCCAGTCCCCTTCAACACTCACCCCCACCCCGGAGCTATGCCAGTCAGGACTTCAACCCCACCCCTCAAGTCCCCCACCCCTCGAAACTTCCATTCCTTTTTTCACAACCAGGTTTCCTCCTTTGGAACGACAGACAGACGTACCTGTCATCCGCACAGACATCCGATGTAACAGGCCGAACTCTACCCATGGCTAGTTTATACCTCGGGGTTTAACCCACTCAGTACGGCCAGTCCTCTCTTCTCCTCTACACAGACCCCTTCGGATGTCCAGTGGGTGTCTGAATGACCCAACCGTTAGCTTCCGTCGTCAGAATTATGGTATTCTTTGTCAACATTCACGTCTTCAGTATAAGAGCCTTCCGCTTGCAATATTTTGATGATGGTAATTGGGGTGAAACGCTGTTAACGTCGTCTCTTTCGCCGTTCGTATGGAGAGAGTTAAACCAGCCTAGTGACAGGCGCAACAGCCGAGTGGTTAAAACGTTGGATTTTCAATCTGAGGGTCCACGGGTTCGAATCTCGGCATTGGAGCCTGGTGGGTAAAGGATGGTGATTTTTCCCCATCTCCCAGGTCAACATAATTATGTGCAGACCTGCTTGTGCCTGAACCCCCTTCGTGTGAATACGCAAGCAGAAGATCAAATACGCACGTCAAAGATCCTGTAATCTATGTCAGCGTTTGGTTGGTTATGGAAACGAGAACATACCCAGCATGCACATCCCCAAAAAACGGAGTATGGTTGCCTACATGGCGGGCCGGGTAAAAACGGTTATACACGTAAAAGCCAACTCGTGTACACACAAGTGAATGTGGGATTTGCAGCCCATGAACGAAGAAGAAGAAGGAGGAGGAGAAAGAAAGAAAGAAAGAAGGAAGAAGAAACCAGCCTTGGCCATGTCATGCATGAATGTCCATTGATCTGCCTGTATCGCTTTTTGATGTAAACTGGGCACAATAACACCAAGAAAACTGATGTGTGAACGGATATCATAAACTCTGCCATTATTACAATTTCATTATAAACTGTGCGTCGTAGCATCACACAGAACAATGTTTGAATGAATATTTATTATACTGCCAATATAGAATTCTTAATGTGGAATGACTGATATTCAGAACAATATATTGTTATAATTTTTCAATGTAGAATATCATACTTTCTATGTAAATCATCGTCTGAATAAAAGAAAAACGTTTGGGAAAAAAAACAAAAATGGACACTGACATCCTGACCTGTGTAAGCTCGGTCTGTCTTGGGTTGACAGTCCTTTACTGACAAGTCCGTCATGTACTGTGTAACACTGCCACATACATTATAGATATGTTCTGTTTGCCTTTTGACGATTTTGTTTTTTTTCCATGTGCCCCCCCCCCCACCCACCCCCCGTCCCCCCACCCCCACCCCCACCCGAGGGGACTTTCTGGAATGAGTCTTGAATCTTAACTCACTCAGTACGGCCAGTCCTCTCTTCTCCTCTACACAGACCCTTCGGATGTCCAGTGAGTGTCTGAATGACCCAACCTTTAGCTTCAGTCGTCAGAATTGTGGTATTCTTTGTCAACATTCACGTCTTCAGTGTAAGAGCCTTCCGCTTGCAATATTTTGATGATGGTAACTGGGGTGAAACGCTGTTAACGTCGTCTCTTTCGCCGTTTGTATGGAGAGAGTTAACGAGAACACACACACACACACACACGCGCGCGCGCGCGCGTTGGGAGCAGTGAAGCGGTTAACGGGGTCAGCCAGACTCACCTTAACTTGCTCTCCCTGTCCCTGACAGCGTACCACACAGTACAGAGAGGCTGTCACGGGTGAATGAGCACGATACAAGCAATCTTCTACCCCCTAACTCCCCACTCCATCAACACCACTACCACTCCCACGCCCCCTTTAACTCACTCAGTACGGCCAGTCCTCTCTTCTCCTCCAAACAGACCCCTCGGATGTCCAGTGGATGTCTGAATGACCCAACCTTTAACTTCCGTCATCAGAATTGTGGTATTCTTTGTCAACATTCACCTCTTCAGTATAAGAGCCTTCCGCTTGCGATATTTTGATGATGGTAATTGGGGTAAAACGCTGTTAACGTCGTCTCTTTCGCCGTTCGTATGGAGAGAGTTAATCTTCTGGGTGGTGGATGTACCCGGTACATCATCAGGACCCAGACGGTCAGTCGCGACGACAAGCCTTTCAAAAAAAAAAAAAAAAAAGAAAGAAAGAAAAAAAGCTGTTACGTATGCCCTGGACACTCTCCACAACGAGGGACAGGGTGATAGCAATCATCATAGTACTAGTCTGTGGTGTTCTGTTTGAATGAAGTGAAAACTTTAACTCTCTCAGTACGAACGGCGAAAGAGACGACGTTAACAGCGTTTCACCTCAATTACCATCATCAAAATATTGCAAGCGGAAGGCTCTTATTCTGAAGAGGTGAATGATGACAAAGAATACCACAATTCTGACGACGGAAGCTAAAGGTTGGATATCATTGAGACACCCACTGGACATCCGAGGGGTCTGTGTAGAGAAGAGAGGACTGGCCGTACTGAATGAGTTAAACGAACGTTTTTAGTGTGGATGTTATCCGCAGTGTTTTGTGGTGTTTTTGTTGTTGTTGTTGTTGTTGTTTTTGGCTTTGTTTTTTTGTTGTTGTTGTTGTTTGTGTGTGTGTGTGTGTGTGTGTGTGTGTGTGTGTGTGTGTGTGTGTGTGTGTGTGTGTGTGTGTGTGTGTGTGTGTGTCTTTTAGCATGAAGGAGAGAGGAGGGGAGAAGAAGAGATCGCCAGCTCAGCCGACCAGTGTGAACCTAAACACACAACCAACCAAACACGAAACAAGCATTGTGTGAAACCTCCGAACTCTGTAATCTGAGAGTCACCAATGTACGAGTATGTCGAGCAAACAGCTGTCACTAATACTGATAGATAAAGCCTTGTTTTGTTTGTTTATTTGTTTGTTTTTCGTTGTTGTTGTTGTTTTTGTGTGTGTGTTTTTGTTGGTGTTGTTGTTTGTTGTTTTGTTTTTGCTGAATTTTAACAAGTTGTGGAGTGATGGCCTAGAGGTAACGCGTCCGCCTAGGAAGCGAGAGAATCTGAGCGCGCTGGTTCGAATCACGGTTCAGCCGCCGATATTTTCTCCCCCTCCACTAGACCTTGACTGGTGGTCTGGACGCTAGTCATTCGGATGGGACGGTAAACCGAGGTCCCGTGTGCTAGCATGCACTTAGCGCACGTAAAAGAACCCACGGCAAAAAAAAGGGGGTTTTCCTGGCAAAATTTTGTAGAAAAATTCACTGCGATAGGAAAAACAAATAAAACTGCACGCAGGAAAAAAATACAAAAAAAAGGGTGGCGCTGTAGTGTAGAATACAAACAAAAGTTTCACGAACACCCCAACCCCTACTCCCCCCGCCCCCCCTCCCCCCCTCTCCCCACGCCACCACCACCACCAGTGCCTCTCCCAGGTAATCTGCTTTACAGATTGCAAGGTTCCAAAAGAAAAGAAAAGAAAAGAAAAAGAAAGAGATGGGCAGGAAAACCGTGTAATTCGTCGCCAACAAGGACATATCTTCTATATTCCTTTTTTTTTCTTATTTCTTCCTCCTTTCCTTCTTTTTAAAATTTCTACTCGCTTAACGTAAGGGGATAACTTAGATCTGTAGAAATGATTGTAAAATATTGTCAAGATTAAAAAAAAAAAAAAAAAAAAGTAAATGATGGGTACAGTAGAAATTGAGGTAAAACAAAAACTTTACACGGTTTTCCTCAAATTTCCCTTTTTTTTACTATCTGCACCAAAGACATGCAAAATAAATATAACTTCCATGCTTAGCAAAAGAAGTTCCTGTTTGAACAAAAAATGATTAAAAAAAAAAAAAAAAAGCGACTGCTCTTGTTGTTGTGTCAGAACACCAGGTCAAAGTGCCAAGTTTAGAGAATAAATAAATATATATATATATATATATAACAGTAAATTCAGTTTTCATATAATTTGACTTCTTTTTTTTCTTTTTTTTGTGCCCATCCCAGAGGTGCAATATTGTTTTAAACAAGATGACTGGAAACCCCTGAATTTTTCCTATTCTTATGCCAAATTTGGTGTCAACTGACAAAGTATTTACAGAGAAAATTGCAGTGTTAAAGTTTAACACACACACACACACACACACACACACACACAACCGAACACCGGGTTAAAACATAGACTCACTTTGTTTACACAAGTGAGTCAATAATCCATGTAACCCATTGCTTGAGTTCTGTGGAGTTATGGAAGCACGAACCGACCCCCGGCACAGTTGGATAGATAACAACTTAGAATGTCGAAGAAATGACTGATAATATAATACAACGACTGGCACAAAACAAACAAGCAAACAAACAAACAAACAAAAAAACAAAAAACGGAAGTTAAAAAAAAAACTGCAAGGGAAGTAACTCGCATGACACAGCCAACACTTTTGGAATGCCATTCATCCCTAAGAGTTCATAACGAGTTGGTCATCTCAGAGAAAAACACAGGCGAATCGCTTGATCAACGTCTATCTTGGGTCCCATTCCTTCGTTCAACTTCAATCTTAAATCGACTGAATCAGAAACGAAACTGCAGATATCCACCGCACAACACCCGGCACGACATCACACCCACACCACACCACAACACCCCGCACGACATCACACCCACACCACACCACAACACGCCGCACGACACCACACCCACACCACACCACAACACGCCGCACGACACCACACCCACACCACACCACAACACCCCGCACGACATCACACCCACACCACACCACAACACCCCGCACGACACCACACCCACACCACACCACAACACGCCGCACGACATCACACCCACACCACACCACAACACCCCGCACGACACCACACCCACACCACACCACAACACCCCGCACGACATCACACCCACACCACACCACAACACGCCGCAAAAAAAAAACAAGAAACAAAAACAACAAACAAAGAAAAAACAAACAAAAAAGCACAGTACCTCCTTGGCCATTAGCGTACAAGAGTATTCTTCTCCTTCGTCTCACTTCCACTGGACGTAGTTTAACGAAGCGACACAGAGACTGACCCGCTTGCTCTAGGTCTTTCACCTTTCTGTTAGTGTCGCCAACAGGTTTGTGTGTGTGTGTGTGTGTGTGTTAGCTCTGTGTGTGTGTGTGTGTGTGTGTGTGTGTGTGTGTGTGTGTTTGCGCGCGCGCGCTTTTGCGTGTACGTGTGTGCGCGCGCAAAGCGTGTGTAAGTGTGTGTGTCGTAAGGGATAGGTCTGGAGGAGTATGGAGGGTGCTTTGAGGGGAAGGAAACAGTTGGGGTTTCTCGGGGGTTGGGGTTGGGGGTGGGGGCGGCGTAGGGAGGAGAGAGAGAGAGAGAGAGGGGGGGGCGGGAGGGATGTTTTATAGCGGGGACGAACATAATGATACTAGTTTACGATGTAGTGGTGATATAAAACTGTGTGGAAGGACATTAGAACTTTTTTTTTTTTTTTTTTTTTAGTAGTGATATTATTATTATTCTTTTTAATAGTTACACTGCTGTGTGCGGGATAACAATGGTTCTTGCTCGCCTGAACCAGTCACAGCCATACTCGTTTGTTTTTTTTTTTGTTTTAGTTTGGGTTTTGTTGTTGTTGTTGTTGTTGATGTTGTTTTTTGTTGTTGGTTTTTTTTTGTTTGTTTGTTTGTTGTTGTTGTTGTTTTTTTTTTGGGGGGGGGGTGGAGGGGCGAGGGGGGGTTGGGGGGGATGTGTTGTTGTTGTTGTTGTTGTTGTTGAGCCGTTCTGTTACTGACCTTTTCTATAATGTCTAAATATCACCCGCCTTCAACTCGCTAGGCTAGATTGTAACTGATCAAAAACAGTAACAACAACAAATTCTTCATTAAACTTTTTTTTTTAAACTGATTTTCCTGATTAACCACTTTGCTTCGGTTGCTTATTTGGCTCCAGTTGACTGGTTAGTCTGTTCGTAAAGTTGGTAAGCTTGACGCTCGACACACACACACACACACACACACACACACACACACACACACACACACACACACACACACACACACACACACACACACACACACACACACACACACAGATAAGACATCTCATGTTACTTCTTTTACTTAGTGACGTCCTTTTCTGCCAGCCCAAATTCCAGTCATAATATATGCATATGTATATGTGTGTATTTATGTATACAGTTGACCCCGGATAAGTCGACCACCCCAAGATAGTCGACTTATGCGATGGTCGACTTATCCGATGTGTGGAAAGTCAATCCTTTTAAACACAAGACAACGATTAGTTACTTGAAAAAAAACGATGTGATAAATTTCACTGTCCCTGTGTCTGTTTTGCATTGGTACATATCTGTTACTAAAACATTATTTCGGTATTAAATTTATCTATGGTTAACATGTATTGCTTTGTTTAGATTGTGGACCTCACTTGCCTGCAGGTAATGACAATTTCGATTTAGGTTTTTGGTATATATGTTATTTTTCTCTTTCTTTTTGTATGTTTCGTTTCCTCTTTTTTTGTGTGTTTATCGACATTGACAGGCTGAGACAATGGGAGAGAACCAGAGAAAAAGACGCAGGGAAAGAGAGAGAGAGAGGGGGGGGCAGGAGAGAGAATAAATGAAAGACAAATAGACAGAAGACACAATCCGTCCCTCAGATACAGACACACCAGACCAGATCAGGTCACAAGGTTTATTGTGTTATCATCCATTATAAGAGTGAAAGGCTTCTGAACGTCAGGAATTCAATAACAAGACTGACAACAGGGAGTGATCCAAACGCTCTTTAGAGAAACAGCTGTACGGCGAACTCCAACATGGCAAGCGCTCCCATGGAGGCCAAAAGAAGCGCTTCAAAGACACTCTGAAAGCTTCTCTGAAGGCCTTCAACATCAGCCA
>NC_134894.1:58777163-58807163 GCF_041734735.1 Babylonia areolata
CATAAGCTGGAAACAGAAACAGGGAGACACAAAGGCATACCACGAGAGTTACGGCTTTGTAAGGTTTGTAACATGTCTGTGATTGG
The DNA here is from genome assembly GCF_041734735.1 of Babylonia areolata. Lineage (NCBI taxonomy): Eukaryota > Metazoa > Mollusca > Gastropoda > Neogastropoda > Buccinidae > Babylonia > Babylonia areolata. The sequence goes on from NC_134894.1 coordinate 58,777,250, forward strand.
TGATGAGTTTTATTTTATAATGGAATGTCCCAGTTATAATCAGTTACAAAATAGATATGTTCCTAAAACATATTTGTCTCCAAAATCGGTTTTTAATTTTTGTAATATGCTCAAAGGAGGCAAAAAAGTCATTTTAGCTGCAAGTAAGAGGATTAGATTTGCAAATGTTGCCTAGTTATACTTTTGGAGTTAAAAGACATTTATGTTTTCTCAACTTTTATGTGACATTGTTGTGTATTTGGAAATGTTTGTTTTGGGCACGAAAAGATTATTTTGCAGTAATCCTCCATACTTCAATAGGAGTGAAAGGATAATTAACTCACTCAGTACGGCCAGTCCTCTCTTCCCCTCTACACAGACCCCTTGGATGTCCAGTGGGTGTCTGAATGACCCAACCTTTAGCTTCCGTCGTCAGAATTGTGGTATCCTTTGTCAACATTCACCTCTTCAGCGTAAGAGCCTTCCGCTTTCAATATTTTGATGATGGTAATTGGGGTGAAACGCTGTTAACGTCGTCTCTTTCGCCGTTCGTATGGAGAGAGTTAAAACTTGAAACTTGAAGTGTCTGCGTGCTTGTCACCTCTCGCTGTTCCCCTTCACCGCTGGCTAGCACCCGCTGTGTTACGGCACTGCGTAAAGAGAGCCGAGTGCGTTCAGTCTCTCCTGCCAGTACATAACCTCTCCACTACAAGCCCTATCCAGTTTCTCCACGTGGCAACACACGTCCACTGGGCACCTTGCGGCCCCAGGCCAAGCTACAAAGGGGCGTGGCGTGGAGGAGGTCTTGCCCCCCTAAACATGCAACGTGCAGGCCCACCGGCGTCGTGGACATGCCCTGGCGTTCATGAACCAAACCCCCCCAGCTATGGGCAACTAGAAGGGCAGAGGGAGCTCCTCAGCCTTGGTCAGCCAAGCCACCTCTCTAGGAGACGGATACTCCGAACAACAAAGCTGCACCTCCTGGGGCCGTCCTACGCGTGGCAGTGGGACAATGAGCCCCAGACGGCGAAAGGGTGGAGAAGAGACTGCACAACTTTCCTTCGCCTTAAAAAGTCCCCTGTGCTGGTCAGGCAAGCAGGCATGCCGATATATATATATATACATATGATAGTCATGTCGTGTTCGACTATGACCATCAGAACAGCAGAGGAGGCAACTGCTGTCCTGACTATCTGGGCTAGAATTTTTATTATAGTGGAGAGTGTCTTCTTGCCCAAGTTACATCCCCACTCTCTCGGCCAAAGAGGGTTTTAGGACAGTCAGCGTTGGGATGGCTCCCAAAGGCCAGCCAGCCACCAACGCTGCAGCACTAGGAGCCAGTGCAATCTTGCCTCCGTGTGTGTGTGTGTGTGTGTGTGTGAGTGTGTGCGTGCACATCGTGATGGGTGTGTGTGTGTGTGTGCGTGTCAATGACTGCGATTACAGAGAGCTGTGTAGTAACGTGGGTCCAAGGCTTTCTGTCCAATTCTACCAGATGATTCTTCCATCCAGTAATTGTACATGCATTTGCTGTTATCATTTATACGGTTTGATTCGCTAACCAACTGGCTGGCCGGCTGGCCGGCTGGTTGGTTGACTGACCAACTGACTGACAGATGGATGGATGGACGGATGGATAGATGGATGGATGGACGGACGGACGGATGGATGGATGGATGGATGGACGGATGGATGGATGGATGGACGGATGGATAGATGGATGGATGGACGGACGGATGGATGGATGGATGGACGGACGGATGGATGGATGGATGGACGGACGGACGGACGGATGGATGGATGGATGGACGGACGGATGGATGGATGGATGGACGGATGGATAGATGGACCGATGGATGGATGGACGGACGGATGGATGGACGGATGGATGGATGGACGGATGGATGGATGGATGGATGGATGGATGGATGGACGGATGGATGGATGGATGGATGGATGGATGGATGGATGGACGGACGGATGGATGGATGGACGGACGGATGTATGGATGGACGGATGGATGGATGGACGGATGGATGGATGGACGGATGGATAGATGGACGGATGGATGGATGGACGGACGGATGGATGGACGGATGGATGAATGGACGGACGGATGGATGGACGGATGGACAGATGGACGGATGGATGGATGGACGGATGGATAGATGGACGGAATGATGGATGGACGGAATGGATGGATGGATGGATCTATGGATGACTTTGCCAAACCTGTCCTCACCAGGGTCATGGTGAGAATCTTGAGACCCAGGAGGTAGGCAGCCTTGAGGCAGTCCACAGGATCAAAGCCCATCATGTAGGTGATGGGATAAAACAGGTAGGCCACAAATTTCTGGAACACAATAAAAAATGATTATCGGACTTAGAAACGCCGCACAAATTCACCTCATTTTTCATCGTATTATTCATTTCGTTCTATGAAGGTTCAAAACGGTAAAACCATGACAAAAATATGAAAAAAGAAACTGTGTAACAGTCTTTTTTTTTTTAATAATGCGAAGATTAACAAAAATAATCACGAGGTGATGAAGCATCATAAATTGTGTATAAATGTATCTTTTCTTTTAAAAACAATTGTTTCTCAGCATTGGAACTGAGCTTTTGAGAGATAAGATTAACAGCAACCAAAGCGATTTTCGTAAGTGCATCGGAAAAAAAGCAACATTTATTCAATTTCAGATGCAAAATACCTTTTTCATTTGCCGTTATTTCACATCGAATTGTCCTGCGGTTCTCTGAACCTTCATATACTGGTAAAAGGCATTGTTTAGTGTCCATATCAGCTTGTGTGAATGTCTCAGATAGTGACTGACTTACGAAAATGTTACTCTGCGTAATGTTTTTCTTCTTCTTCTTCTGCGTTCGCTCGTATGTACACGTGTGGGCTTTTACGTGTATGACCGTTTTTACCCCGCCATACTCCGTTTTCGGGGGTGTGCATGCTGGGTATGTTCTTGTTTCCATAACCCACCGAACGCTGACATGGATTACAGGATCTTTAACGTGCGTATTTGATCTTCTGCTTGCATATACACACGAAGGGGGGTTCAGGCACTAGCAGGTCTGCACATAATTATGTTGACCTGGGAGATCGTAAAAATCTCCACCCTTTACCCACCAGGCGCCGTCACCGTGATTCGAACCCTGACCATCAAATTGACAGTCCAACGCTTTAACCACACGGCTATTGCGCCCGTCGTAATGTTTTTCAAATGTCGTTTGGTCGGCTTGTGTTAATGTCTCAGATATCGACTGACTTACGAAAACATTACCTTTTTTGTAATGTTGTACAAATATCGTTTTGTTTTTTTTTTGTCTATTTGTTGGTTTGCCTCTCGAGACAAAAAAAACAAACAAACAAAAAAAAAAAAAACGTTTTCATCCATCACATTCGATGACGAAAACCTCGGCATCACTACCGATCGGTTGATTGGATGTGATGAGTCCGAAGATAAGCTGATTCATGGAAAAGTCGTGGCACATGCTGGGCAGGCAATGTGTGGACGCATCAGTCTTGAGCGCTGCGGCTGTCCTGGGCTAGCGGAGTTCCTTGCTACGCTCGCTGCACATCAGCATTTCTCCCTGCTTCAGAGTGCCTGGATGCCTGTGTACGGATGAGGCTGTGCAGTGCTGAGCGGTCGGTCCTCAACATCATGAGGGCTGTGTCATTCTTCTTCTTCTTCTTCTTCTTCTGCGTTCACTCGCATGCACACGAGTGGGCTTTTACGTGTATGACCGTTTTTACCCCGCCATGTAGGCAGCCATACTCCGTTTTCGGGGGTGTGCATGCTGCGTATGTTATTGTTTCCGTAACCCACCGAACGCTGACATGGATTACAGGATCTTTAACGTGAGTATTTGATCTTCTGCTTGCATATACACACGAAGGGGGGTTCAGGCACTAGCCTGGTTGATTGACAGTCCAACGCTTTAACCACTCGGCTATAGCGTCCGTCGAGGGCTGTGTCAAAGTCAAGAGACATCAGGGAGGCTTTCAGTGTGTCCTTAACTCTCTCCATACGAACGACGAAAGAGACGACGTTAACAGCGTTTCACCCCAATTAGCATCATCAAAATATTGCAAGCGGAACGCTCTTATACTGAGGAGGTAAATGTTGACAAAGAATACCACAGTTCTGACGACGGAAGCTAAAGGTTGGGTCATTCAGACACCCACTGGACATCCGAGGGGTCTGTGTAGAGGAGAAGAAAGGACTGGCCGTACTGAGTGAGTTAAAGAGCCTTTGTCTGCCCCTTTACGCTCCAGTGGCACACAAAATAATAATAATAAATATAATAATGGTACTTATATAGCGCTGAATCTTGTGCAGAGACAAATCTAAGCGCTTTCGCACCAGTCATTCTCACACACGCATAACTCTAAAACTGGAGAAACTAAAGACAAGGAAGAGGCAGGGAAGGGAGGCTATTTTGGGAAGAGGTGGGTTTTAAGGCCAGACTTGAAAGAGCTGAGTGTGGAGACTTGACGAAGCGAAAGAGGAAGTTCATTCCAATTGAAAACCAACAAAACCGCTTAACAAATTCAGTTGGCCTTAAGAATATTGAAAAACGCCTGCAATATATAGTTTAGACGAACCTTGTCCCATTCATGTAACATATGTATGTGCAACAAAAATATATTTTTCAAGAAAGTAACAAAGAAAAACGGAAGATACAAAATCATCAAATGTATAAAAAAAAATTGTTTTTTTAATTCGGGCAAAAAAAAAAGGGGGGGGGGGGATCACACAAACGCAATGTCTGAGAAAATAAGGAAGAAAAAAATAGCGGAGAAAGAAAGAAAGACAGTACCAAATCATACAGCTTGATTCAGATCGAACACGGCGTGTATTCTTCAATCAGGATTACAAGGACAAAAAAAAAAAACAAAAAAAAAACATGCGCTAAAGGCTGAATGTCATCGATCAGAAACTGGAGAAAAATTTGTTCATACCATGTCCGCAATAATCCGTACAGTTTACAGTCTCGCGGTGTGTTCAGTGTGTGTGTGTGTGTGTCTGTGTCTCTGTGTCTGTGTGTCTGTGGGTCTGTCTGTGTGTCTGTGTGTGTGTCTGTGTGACTGTGTGTCTGTGTGTGTGTCTGTGTGACTGTGTGTCTGTGTGTGTCTGCGTGTGTCTGTCTCTCTGTGTGTATGTCTGTGTGTGTCTGTGTGTGTGCCTGTGTGTCTGTGCGTGTCTGTGTGGATCTGTGTGCGTGTCTGTGTGTGTGTCTGTGTGACTGTGTGTCTGTGTGTGTCTGCGTGTGTGTTTGTGTCTGTGTGTCTGTGTGTCTGTGTGTGTGTGTGCATGCGTGCGTGCGTGCGTGTGTGTGTGTGTGCCCTCACCGACAGGGTGAAGTCCAGGCCGGCCCGCTCTGAGAACCAGTAGACAGTCTTGTCCAGGAATTCCAGCCCTGACGTGAAGACCATCAGGTTGAGGACCACCAGCACGGACACCTTCATCCCGTCCTTGGCCCCCGTCGTCAGCGCACCCATGAAGCTGTGGTACTGCCTGTCCCGGTACAGTGATACAACAACAACAACAATAAAAAAAAAAAAAAAAAAAAACAATCGTCATCATCGCCACCATCATCATCATCGTCGTCGTAAGAATAAGAATATAATAAGAATGACAATAACCCGCCCAGCGTATTTCTCATTGAGATCATCTTTCCTTCCTACCTCATCATCAAAACGATGACAATATCAGGAAGACAATACCACAAGACAAGACAAGACAGGGCAGGACAGGACAAGACAAGACAAGACAGGGCAGGGCAGGGCAGGGGCAGGGCAGGACGGGATAAGATAATACAAGACAGGACAGGACAAGATAGGACAAGACAGACAGGGCAGGGCAGGACAACACAAGGCATACACACATACACCCTTCAGTGTGTCTTTCCTGTTGGGGGTGTGAACTTACACAGACAAGTCAACTGAAAACAATAATCAAGATAAAAATTAATGAAGCTGGTCACCGATGTACGTCACCAAACTTCCAGTATTTCTATCCATAATCAGATCTTACTTATAAGGACGTGAATAACATAGCTATAGTCGCATTTTGATAAATATGACTAAATCAAAAAACTCTTCAACTTTCAAGGAATAACCAGCTAAACAAACTACATCACGGTGAGAGCGTAATGTTAAGGGCTGTTTTACTCATTAAAAACAAAACTTCAAAACTAAAAAGTACAATAAAGGTTTAAACATAAAAGCCCATATACATGATCTATCGTAATTAAACCAAAAGAGTGTTCGATGGTCAGATATAAGGAAGAAGAGTGCTTGCTTTGCTCTTTTAAAGTGTGGCTTACACAGCTTCAAGCCAATGCTGCCTTCAGTGCAGGCCAAAGGAAATGTTCCGAGGAACAAATCAAAGAAACGTCCTAAAAAAAAAATAATAATAAAATTTAAAAAAATAAAGGAAGATATCAGTCCGTCAGTACACAAATCTTCTTCATACTCATCAAAACATATACTGCTCTTCTGCAATTATTTCTTTATCTTGTATTGGTCACAGGGCCTTTGTTTGTATGTGTGTGTGTTTGGTTGGTGGTTTTGTGGTTTATTTTTGGAGGGGAGACTTTTTGTGTGTTTTTTTGTTTGTTTGTTTGTTGTTGTTTTTTGGGGGGGTTTGGGGGGTGGGGGGGATGGGGGGGGGAGAGGGGGAGGGGAGCTCAAATGACGACAGCAGCCATACAGTCTTGCCCTCGCTCCAGTGCCTTCTCTCCTCACCCAACATCCACGGTGTAGGCGTCCTTGGCCTTGATGGTCGGTTTGCGTTCGTCGGGGTACAGCAGTTTGGCGAAGGCCAGAGCAGCTGGGGCAGACATCACGCTGGCCGTCAGAATGTGTTTCACGGGGGCCTGCAAAGGAAATTTATCAGGGTTTTTTTTTGTTTGTTTGTTTCTTTGTTTTTTTCGAAACAAGCGAGAGAATCTGAGTGCGCTGGTTCGAATCACGGTTCAGCCACCGATATTTTCTCCCCCTCCACTAGACCTTGAGTGGTGGTCTGGACGCTAGTCATTCGAATGAGACGATAAACCGAGAGTCCCGTGTGCAGCATGCATTTAGCGCACGTAAAAGAACCCACGGCAACAAAAGGGTTGTTCCTGGCAAAATTTTGTAGAAAAATCCACTTCGATAGGAAAAACAAATAAAACTACACGCAGGAAAAAAAAAAAAAAAAAAATGGGTGGCGCTGTAGTGTAGTGACGCGCTCTCCCTGGGAAGAGCAGCCCGAATTTCACACAGAGAAATCTGATGTGATAAAAAGAAATACAAATACAAAAAAAATACAAAGCAAAGAACAGAAAACCAGCCTTTACAAAATCATACTGAAATCATCTTTGTTTTTTTATCACGAATTTTAGAAGCGATTTTTTTTTTTTAAACATAGCGAAGGAACAGAAAACCAGTTTTTACAACATCATACTGAAATCATTTGTTTGTTTGTTTTTTTTTATCACGAATTTTAGAAGCGAGGTTATTCAAAATAAAGCAAACGAACAGAAATCGCTTGTTTTCCCGTTTTGGTTTTGGTGGGTGGTGGTGGGGTGCTGGTTGGTTTCCGCGAGGGTGACTGGGAATTTATTTTGTTTTCTCCTTCCTTTCTGTCTCTGTCTTTGTCTCAGTCTATTTGTTTTTTGTCTTCATCACTGTATTTGTACGTCTGCCTGCCTGTCTGTCTGTCTGTCTGTAAACGGATAATTCTCCTTAAAGTGGCCTGCAAAGAATCAGATTCAAACACTCGACTGTTGGACGCCGTTCTTTCTCTGTCTCTGGACCTTGCAACTGGAATGAACTTCCTCTTTCACTTCGTCAGGTCTCCGCACTCAGCTCTTTTCAAGTCTGGTCTTAAAACCCCACCTCTTCCCAAAATAGCCTCCCTTCTCTGCCTCTTCCGTGTCTTCAGGTTTTTACGGTGTTAAGAGTTATGCATGCGTATGAATGACTGGTGTGAAAGCGCTTTGATTTGTCTCTGCACAAGATTCAGCGCTATATAAATATAATAATCAAATTAAATTAAAATTAAAGTCTGTGGGAAATGCCAACAGTGAGACAGGGACCGGTAGGATAAGATAGTTGTGATCCGTATCGTTTTGAATGTGTGTGTGTGTGTGTGTGTGTGTGTGTGCCGTGGAAGCTGCGATACGTAGCCTAGAAATGAGTGTGTGGAGGAGGGGTGTAGAGGAGGTGCAGGGTAATGTGTGGTGTGTGTGTGTGTGTGTTGGGGCTCATGTACGTTTATGTGTATTTGACTGTGCTTTCGTATCTGTGAAACTGCATGTTTGGTGCATATCTGTTATGCATGTGTGGGTGTATGTGTGAATGTGTGTCTCCATGTTTTATATTTATTTGCTTATTTATCATAATTGTTGTCTTTTTTATTTATCTATTTTATTATTATTATTATTATTATTATTACCTTATTTTGCGCGTTGGGTTACGCTGCTAGTCAGGCATCTGCTTGGCAGATGTGGCGTAGCGTATATGGATTTGTCCGAACGCAGTGACGCCTCCTTGAGCTACCGAAACTGAAACTGAAACTGACAGACAGGGCAAAATGTTTCTCAGCAGGTACAAGCAAAAACGATGTCCTGAGTTCGATCCCCCCCGTCGCAACAAGTGGGTTAAGGGTGGAGATGTGTTTAGGCCCAACACTCGGCTTATGTCACAGATTGACATAAGTTTACATTTGGGCCAACAGCAAAGTGAGAGCTGTATTATCAATGGTTTCTCCAGTCAATGGGAAACCATTTACAGCTCAGTCTTTTGTGAAGGACTATGACTCTCAAACTAGGAGACAAAACTGCACTGGCTCTTAGTGCTGCAGCCTTGTGGGCTAGTTGGCCTTTGGGAACCATCCCAACGCCGACTGTCCTAAAACCCTCTTGGCCGAGAGAGTGGGGATGTACTTGGGCAAGACACTCTCCACTATGATTAAATTCTAGCCCAATTAGTTGGAACAGCAGTTGCCTCCTCTGCTGTTCTGATGGTCATAGTCGGACACGACTGACTATCATATATATATATATATATATATATATATATATGTGTGTGTGTGTGTGTGTGTGTGTGTGTGTGTGTGTGTGTGTGTGTGTGTGTGTGTGTGTGTGTGTTCCCGATCCCCCAGGTCAACATATATGCAGACCTGCCAGTGCTTGAACCCCCTTCGTGTGATCATACACACGTTGAAGATCCTGTAACCCATGTCAGCGTTCGGTGGGTTGTGGAAACAAGAAGATACACCCAATGGACTATGGCTGCCTACATGGCGGGGTAAATAAACAAAAAGGTCATACACGTAAAATGTTACATTGTGTGTGTGTGTGTGTGTGTGTGTGTGTGTGTGTGTGCACTACTGAAATCTGATTGAATGACACAGAAAATGATTGAGCATCATATGTCAGCCGTCAGTCGGCTCTACCCAGGTAAGGCAGCCTGATGTGCAAATTTCTCTCCTTTTTTTTTTTTTTTTTTGTAAAGCGGCCAGTGTTTGGTCTCTGACCGGATATAGGCGCTATATAAATATCTGTATCATCATCATCATCATCATCATCACCATCAAGTTTTGGGCAGAGGGGTAGGTCTCTGGCGATTTGGTTTATGTGCGTCACAGGACACGAAGAGAATAAAATGAATAAGTAAACTCAGTGTAAACGGATTTTCCTGAGATTCTGTAGAAGTGTCCGCTATTGACCAAAGACCCGTCCGACTTTGGTATCGATCCTGGCGATTTTTGACTCACTTGTGTAAACAAAGTGAGTCTATGTTTTAACCCGGTGTTCGGTTGTCTGTGTGTGTGTGTGTGTGTGTGTGTGTGTGTGTGTCTGTGTCTGTGTGTGTCTGTGTCTGTGTCTGTGTGTCCGTGGTAAACTTTAACATTGACATTTTCTCTGCAAATACTTTGTCAGTTGACACCAAATTTGGCATAAAAATAGGAAAAATTCAGTTCTTTCCAGTTATCTTGTTTAAAACAATATTGCACCTCTGGGATGGGTACAAAAAATAAAAAAGAAGCCTAATTATATGCAAACTGCCTTTACTGTTATATTAAAAAATTTTGTATTCTCTAAACTTGGCACTTTGACCTCTTATTCTGACACAACAAGAGCAGTCATTATTTTCATTTTTTTGTTCAAACAGGAACTTCTTTTGCTAAGCATGGAATTTTTATTTATTTTGCAAACGTTTTGGTGCAGATAGTAAACAAGGGAAATTACTCTGTAATTAATGCTAGGGGACGTAATTTATCACAAGTGAGTCTTGAAGGCCTTGCCTCTCTTGTTTTTTTAATTCAACGGAAAGCAGAACTAAGGGAGGAAATTAGATAACTTGGCCCGAGTCAAGCGCTCCAGTTTGATCCCTTCCGTTTAAGAGCAACCGCCAGTGGCTGGGAGAAGAAACCGCCCGCAGAGCGCTGCCGATCAACTGCCAGAGTGCACATGAAAACCCGAAGTGTTTTCTCTTACCCCATAGGCAGCGAAGGCATAGAGCAGGGACCCCGCGATACTGGCAAACCCTCCCGTCATCACAGCGAACAGTTCCGACTGGGTGATGTCCTTGACAAACGGTTTGACCAGGATGGGGGTCTCTACCTGTTCAACACACACACACGCGCACGAACACACACACACACACACACACACACACACACACACACACACACACACACACACACATATATATATATATATATATATATATATATATATATATATATATATATGGTGTGTGTCCATCGAGATCGATGATGACCATCGTTGTCATCCAGCTGGGGGATGGGGGGAGAGTGGTGGTGGGGTGGGGGGTAGGATGCTCATGAATCTATCTGTGAATGCGCAGATGGCTGAATAGTCCAATCTGCGCACGAAATGTTCGCTGACAGTTGGGGCAGACAAAGACAGGCATACCATTGTCAGGGAGCTTGTTTGCCCGTGACATTCTGGCCTGCCTCTTCTGAACAGCTGCAGCAGTCCTGTTGGCCTCGCACAACTTGGCGCCTTTGTGCACAGCAGCACGCCATTTATATATATATACTCTGGAAACTGTTTAGAAACTCATGTTAACATCACAGTCAACACTACAAAAAAAAAATCAGAAAATACGCACACACACACGCAGACACAAACACAGACACACACACACACACACACACACACACACACACACACACACACACACACACACACACACACACACACACACACACACACTTACTGACCAGACTCAGGAAGAGGTTGGCAGCAGCACTGACGGACTCTATAGGACTGGTGCCCAGACAGAAGCTGAGGAAGCGGCCGAACTCGGCGAAGATGACCTGCACCACTCCCAGGTAATACAATACACTGATGGTGGCGTTGAAGAAGATGGTGACTGGCATTACCTGAAGAAGAAAAAAAAATAGAACCTGATGAACCGTTCTGTAACAAAAGGCTTCCTTTCTTTCTTCGCTGTCTCTATCTTCAGTACATTCCATTGGCACGCCCCGCCCACTTTCGTCTTCGCTGTCTCTGTCTTCAGAGCATTCCATTGGCACGTCCCGCCCACTTTCGTCTTTGCTGTCTCTATCTTAACTGCACTCCATTGGCACGCCCCAATCCATTTTCGTCTTCGCTGTCTCTATCTTCAATGCATTCCACTGGCACGCCCCGCCCACTTTCGTCTTTGCTGTCTCTATCTTCAGTGCATTCCATTGGCACACCCCAATTCATTTTCGTCTTCGCTGTCTCTATCTTCAGTGCATTCCATTGGCACGCCCCACCCATTTTCTTCTTTGCTGTCTCTATCTTCACTGCATTCCACTGGCACGCCCCAATCCATTTTCTTCTTCGCTGTCTCTATCTTCACTGCATTCCACTGGCACGCCCCACCCACTTTCGTCTTTGCTGTCTCTATCTTCAATGCATTCCACTGGCAAACCCCACCCACTTTCGTCTTTGCTGTCTCTATCTTCAGTGCATTCCATTGGCACGCCCCGCCCACTTTCGTCTTTGATGTCTCTATCTTAACTGCATTCCATTGGCACGCCCCGCCCACTTTCGTCTTTGCTGTCTCTATCTTCAGTGCATTCCATTGGCATGCCCCAATCCATTTTCTTCTTCGCTGTCTCTGTCTTCAGTGCATTCCACTGGCACGCCCCGCCCACTTTCGTCTTTGCTGTCTCTATCTTCAATGCATTCCACTGGCACGCCCCGCCCACTTTCGTCTTTGCTGTCTCTATCTTCAATGCATTCCATTGGCACGCCCCGCCCACTTTCGTCTTTGCTGTCTCTATCTTCAATGCACACTTTCGTCTTTGCTGTCTCTATCTTCAATGCATTCCACTGGCAAACCCCACCCACGTCGCTCATCCTGGCTCACCCCTAAGTCGCACAGTCGTATACCTCCAAGGCTTCTTCTTGTCATTGTCCCAAGCACCAGTAGTCAAGAGGGGGCAAAGAATGCCATTAGGCCAGCAACTAGAACAGACCCTGCACTGCTACTAATGGAGTCTGGTCGGCGGGGATCACTTCGTGCCTGTTCTGATTCTACATACACACACAGGACACCCACATGAAAATAAAGTAATAAGAGAAAATAAAACAAAACAAAACAAAACAAAACAACAACAACAACAATAATAATAATAATAATAATAATGATAATAATAATAATAATAATAATAATAATAATAATAACAATAATAATAATAATAAGAGAAAATCAAAAGAAAAGAAAATACAACAAAAATAAAACGAAATGAATAAAACACAGCGAAAAAAAATAAAGTACAATACAAAACAAACAAAATAGAGTTAATCAGACAAAATACGTGAAATCAAAACAAAATAAACGAATAAAATAAATGAAATGAAATAAATTATCACAACAAAATCAATGAAACAAAAGAAAACGAAAATCTCTACCACCCACCCAGAACACGAAATGAACAGAATAAAGTAATACAACAAAACTAATGAAACAAAACAAAAAAAATCTCTACCACCTACCCAGTAATATAAGTAATACAACAAAGCAAATACAACAAAGATAATGAAACAAAACAAACAAAAAACCCAGAAGATCTCTACCACCCACCTGGAACACGATCTTGTGGTCCAGGTACTTTTTCCCGAACACGTTCCTCGACCCCGTGTCAGCGTACCTGAGGAACTCCTCCGTGCGGTCCGCCAACCACTGGAACGCTGCAGACCCGAACGTCGTCTTCCCGATCAGCACGGCGAACCAGAACTGTAGCCCCATGCCCCAGAACACGGCGTGCCAGTTGATCTGAAACATGACGGCCACAACAGCCGAGTGCTCAAACCGTTTGACTTTCAATCTGAGGGTCCTTGGTTCGAATCTCCGTAACGGCGCCTCGTAGGTAAAGGGTGGAGATTTTTTCCGAACTCCCAGGTCAACATATGTATGTGCAGACCTGTCAGTGCCTGAACCCCCTTCCTGTGTGTAGGCATGCAGGAGATCAAATACGCACGTAAAAGATCCCAATATCCATGTCAGCGTTCGGTTGGTTATGGAAACAAGAACATGCCCAGCATCCACTCGCCCGAAAACGGAGTATGGCTGCCTTCATGGCGGGGGTAAAAACGGTCATACACGTAAAACCTCACTCGTATGTACGAGTGAACGTGGGAGTCGCAGCCCACGAACGAAGAAGAAGAAGAGATCTGAAACACCGCACGGAACTGGGGTTATAAATGCCATGGTCACACCCCAACTCGAAAAAAAAAACGTATATGTGTGATAGTCAGTCGTGTCCGACTTAATGATCATCAGAACAGCAAATGCGGCAACTGCTGTCCCGAGTATCTGGGCTAGAAGTCCATCATAGTGTAGAGAGTATCTTGCCCCAGTTGCATCACCACTCTCTCGGCCAAGAGGGCTTTAGGACAAATGGCGTTAGGATTGTCCCCAAAGGCCAACCTGCCCCCGAAGGCTGCAGCACTACAGAGCCAGTGTAATCTTACCTCCTAGTTGTGTCATTGTCCTCCACAACAGACTAACTTGACTTGACTTATGCCTCTTGACTCTTTGTGGAGCATAGGGCTGCAACAGTTCTCTTTCAGCGGACTCAGTTTGGGGCTATCCTCTTCAGCCGGGGCCATGTCCATCCGGCTGCCTTCATCTCATCGTCCGTGCTTCTTCTCCAGGTCTGCTTTGGTCTGCCTCACTCTCCTCTTTCCATGGAGGTTCCATTCAAGTGCCTGTCTTGTGGTGTCATGTGAAGGCTTTCGAAGGGTATGGCCTATCCAGCCCCTTTTCCTCCTCCTGATCTCCTCACTGGTGGGCACCTGGTTGGTTCTTCTCTAGAGGCACGCAAAGCTGCAAATGAATTCCCACTGAAGTGGAGAGACCATTGATCATACACCTCTCACTTTGGTGTCTGGCCCAACTGTAAGCTTATATAACTGGTTTGCAATCAGCGTGATTGTGGTCAATCTCTATATGGCGTTAGGTTTCGGTTTCAACGCGGCATCAGACCATGTGGGCTGACCCGCGTAAGCTACAAACAAAAATCATAACGGCATAAAAACCCGCCACATGCATTAACCCCTTGACCTGCAGGTCTCCAGATCCGGTCGAATGCTGCAAAGTTTGTGGGTGTGGTTCGTTGGTGATCGGCTTCGGGTCCACTCTGTTTACGCATACCCAGATTCAAACACTAGACTGTTGGCCGCCGTTCTTTCTCTGTCTCTGGACCTTGCGATTGGAATGAACTTCCTCTTTCGCTTCGTCAAGCCTCCACACTCACCTCTTTCAAGTCTGGCCTTAAAACCCACCTCTTCCCAAAATAGCCCCCCTTGCCTGCCCTTCCTTGTCCTTAGTTTCTACAGTTTTAGAGTTATGCATGCGTGTGAATGACTGGTGCGAAAGCGCTTTGATTTGTCTCTGCACAAGATTCAACGCTATATAAATACCATTATTATTATTATTATCATGATGTCTAATCGAACGTCTTTTCGTGCCGACAACGTATATCATTTTTGAGTGGCCTGCATTCTCATTTTCTACTAAAAGAGAGGGCGCCGCCTCAGACTCACGATTGAGTGTGCGAGCCTTAGCTGTCTGCATAAGTCAGTACGCGCCTTGCTCGTCTGGTGACCAGTCGCTTCTTCACTTCACAGCTCTCGTCATTGGTTTTATCGGTGGTCTGCGTGTGACTTCTTTTCAGCTTCAAATCCTATACTGAACTTCTTCTTCTTCTTCTTCTGCGTTCACTCGTATGCGCACGAGTGGGCTTTTACGTGTATGACCGTTTTACCCCGCCATGTAGGCAGCCATACTCCGTTTTCGGGGGTGTGCATGCTGGGTATGTTCTTGTTTCCATAACCCACCGAACGCTGACATGGATTACAGGATCTTTAACGTGCGTATTTGATCTTCTGCTTGCATATATACACGAAGGGGGTTCAGGCACTGGCAGGTCTGCACATATGTTGACCTGGGAGATCGTAAAAAATCTCCACCCTTTACCCACCAGGCGCCGTCACCGTGATTCGAACCCGGGACCCTCAGATTGACAGTCCAACGCTTTAACCACTCGGCTATTGCGCCCGTCGTAATGTTTTTCAAATGTCGTTTGGTCGGCTTGTGTTAATGTCTCAGATATCGACTGACTTACGAAAACATTACCTTTTTGTAATGTTGTATAATGAACAAACCGTTGTATGAAATAGTCTACAATGTGTTACCCTCGTAACTGGATTTGGTTTATATCACCTGTTTTCTTTTGACACCATGGGTATGCGCTGCTGTGTTAACGACCAAACTTATTTGTTAAACCCAGCCACTGTACCATGGACTTGAGAGGCGTTCAGCAGTTTGGCATCGTCTGCTAGATAAGGGTGATTGTAAGCTTCAGCACATGTTAACTCACTCAGTACGGCCAGTCCTCTCTTCTCCTCTACACAGACCCCTCGGATGTCCAGTGGGTGTCTGAATGACCCAACTTTTAGCTTCCGTCGTCAGAATTGTGGCATTCTTTGTCAACATTCACCTCTTCAGTATAAGAGCCTTCCGCTTGCAATATTTTGATGATGGTAACTGGGGTGAAACGCTGTTAACGTCGTCTCTTTCGCCGTTCGTATGGAAAGAGTTAACCTCATATCAAAGAGGTTTGTACATCGTTGATTGTCCCCTGCACCATCCAGATCGTGTCTTTGGGATATGCACCAGACAGTGTACCACTCATATACACTTGATAAATAAGTTAATAAATAAAAGTAGATACAAACATTTCTTCTTTTTTTTTCCAAGTTAAAACTAAACAACAACAACAATAACAAACGAACGGGAAGGTCATCATGAACAACTACAGCAACAACACCAACAATAACAACACCAAAACCCCATCATCAGCAACAACAAACAAACGAGAATGACATCAACAATGACAGCATCATCAACAACAACAAACAAATGGGAAGGTCATCATGAACAACCACAACAACAACGACGACAACAATAAAAAACAAAAATCCATCATCAACAACAACAAACAAATGGGAAGGTCATCATGAACAACCACAACAACAACAACAACAACAACAACAACAACAACAAAAATCCATCATCAACAACAACAAACAAATGGGAAGGTCATCATCAACAACCACAACAACAACGACGACAACAATAACAACAAAAATCCATCATCAACAACAACAAACAAACGAGAAGGACATCAACAATGACATCATCAACAACAACAAACAAATGGGAAGGTCATCATCAACAACCACAACAACAACGACGACAACAATAACAACAAAAATCCATCATCAACAACAACAAACAAATGGGAAGGTCATCATGAACAACCACAACAACAACGACGACAACAATAACAACAAAAATCCATCATCAACAACAACAACCACAACTACTACTACAACAACACAAAAACAAACAAACAAAAAAGCATCATCAACAACAAACACGGGAATGACAACACCGACAACCACAACCACAACAAACAACAAACAACCAAAGAAAAAGATGACCACCACCACCACCACCACCACCCCCACCTTATCCGGCTGCTTGGACATGACGCAACAGGCGAGGATTAGGAAAGCGATGCCGGCAAGGCAGATGAGATTCCGGGGCCGTTTCATGACCACCTCCAGCACCACGATGGTCACCGCTCCACCCACGGATAGCAGGTACAGGGACCTGAATGAGCGCAACAGCACAGTGGTCAAAGCGTTGGACTTTCAATCAGCGGGTCCCGGGTTCGAATCTCGGTAACGGTGCTGCCCGGTGGGTAAAGGGTGTAGATTTTTTTTTTTCTCCCCCGATCTCTCGGGTCAGCATATGTGCAGACCTGTTATTGTGCCTGAACCCCTTTCGTGTGTATACGCACGCAGGAGATCAAATACGCACGCTAAAAGATCCTGTAATCCCTGTCAGCGTTCGGTGGGTCATGGAAACAAGAACATATCCAGCATGCAGCACACCCCCCGAAAACGGAGTGTGGCTGCCTACATGACGGGGTTAAGTATACAAAACTGTGAAACACGTAAAATGTTACATGTCTGTGTGAGTATGTATTTGTGCGTGCCTGAAATCTGATCAAAGTGACACGGGAAACGAATGATGAGCGCCCAATGGCAGCCGTCTGTCGGCTCCAGCCAGGTAGGCAGCATATTGTGCAAGTTTGTCCGTGTTTGTAAAGCGCTTAGAGCATGGTCTCCGACCGAGGATAGGCGCTATATAAGTAACCATATAATAATGATAATACTTGGTTAATTTTGGTTTATTCTGTCCGTGATAGTAGGGGTTGGATTGAGGACTTCCGTGTTGACATCCATTACAAAGAACAACGCCAATAATATATGAAAAGCAAACAAAGGGAAGGAAAGAGAGAAAGGGGGGGGGGAAGTATGTTGTTATGTTTCTAATAGCCCAATCAACTGCTTACGGGTCATTTCAGAGCTAAATCACTCAGTGACGTCTGAAAGCAAAGAGGAGGTGAGTCGAAATAATTATAATGTAATGTTAACCGCAGTTGACTGCTGCTGTCAAGTCAGTGAAGAGATAAACCAGAGCTTGCTGGTCAGGTCAAGTCGTGTCGTGTCGTGTCGTGTCGTGTCGTGTCGTGTCGTGTCGTGTCGTGTCGTGTTGTGTCGTGTCGTGTCGTGTTGTGGTGTGGTGTGGTGTGTTGTGTTGTGTCAGGTTGTGTTGTGTCGTGTCGTGCCGTGCCGTGTCGTGTCGTGTCGTGTCGTGTCGTGTCGTGTCGTGGTGTGTTGTGGTGTGGTGTGGTGTGTTGTGTCAGGTTGTGTCGTGTTGTGTTGTGTCAGGTTGTGTTGTGTTGTGTCAGGTTGTGTTGTGACGTGTCGTGTCGTGTCGTGTTAAAGTCGGGCGTTGAGATGATCCCTAAAGGCCAAGTCACCCCCGAGGCTGCAGCACTTAATCTTGCCTCCTAGTTTGAGAGTCATTTTCCTTCACAAACGACTATGATGTGAATTATTTCCCCTTGCAGAGGAGAGACCACTGATCAGGCAGTCTTGCCAAAATTGCATCCTCACTCCCGACACAGAGTGCTTTGGGACAGTCGGCGTTGGAATGGTCCCCAAAGGCCAACTAGCCCCTAAGGCTGCAGCACTTCATCTTGACTCCTAGTTTGAGAGTCACAGTCCTTCACAAAAGCGGTGAATGAATTCCCATTGCACTGATCAGAGAGTCTTGCCCAAATTACATCCCCACTCTCGGCACTTAGTGGTATGGGATAGCTGGCCTTAAGATGGTCCCCCAAAAGCCAAAACTAGCCCCCAAGGCTGCATCACTTGAAGCCAGTGCAGTCTTGCCTCCCAGTTTGAGAGTTATAGTCTTTCACAAAAGATAAGATAAGATCAGATAAGAATAACTTTATTATCTCCAACTGGAGAAATTTGGTCAGGTGCATTATCCCAACATAGACAAGTAAACAACATGGGGACCATAACTATAAAAGTCAACAACAGCTTTTACGAATATTACGAAGATACAAATGTAAAAAATATCACATACACCGTTTCATACATACATCCACACACTGCAGGTAATAACTAGTATTCTTAATGCAAAAAAAAGAAAGAATTAAGAAACATTATTTGAATATAATTATAAACATAGCCTACTATACTGCACATTGATTATAATAGACAGATAAGATAAGAATAAAGATAAATTGCGGAAAACCGCAACCAGATAATCAGCACATACCCGTATCCCCCCCAACCCCCACCCACCCGACACACGCGGATTACTTGATTAAACAAGAGTAATAAACATACGTTCTCAAATAAAAGCATTTCACATATTCGCTTTTTTTTAAAAAAAACATTGCAATTAATTATTACATCGTAATTATTAAACAGAAAATATATTTTTTAAAAGACTAAGCTGTGAATGATTTCCCCATTGCAGTGGAGAGAGACCACTCATCACACAGCTCTGGTTTACTCACCACTGGATCCCCTTCCTCAAGACGAACCACCTTCTGCTGTCCTTGTTCAGGTGACGCTTCAGGAACGACGCCCCCGGGAACTTGATGAAGCGCTTGGCGATGATAAACAGGCCGATGATAGTGCCCGCCAGAAGTCGCCAAGAGGGTTCGTCTCCGAAGCTGAAACGTTTGTTAGAGTTCTCTGGGCATTTTGTTGTTGTTTGTGTTGCTGCTGCTGTTTCTTCGGTGTGTGTGTGTGTGTGTGTGTGTGTGTGTGTGTGTGTGTGTGTGTGTGTGTGATTTTTAGAGTGGAAATTCAAACTATATGAAAATAATGGTGCATATATATATATAGTCTTTGGAGTCCAGACCTTGTTGAATACATGCTCGCTCAGGTTCTACGTAACAGTCGCCCTTAAAACTCATCCCGGTGTGTATCAGAAGGAAGACCAATGGTGGGGGGGGAGGGCCCAACTACGTTTGTTGAGGAAATGAAACCCAACGAGCGAGCAACAGCCTGTGACAGCACCTGGCTCTCACTAGATCAAGCCCGAAATGCTCGATAAGGCTGCAGGTTCTGTCACCGCAATGTTGATGGCGTTGGTGCAGCTATTTCGGACAGGGTGAACAGTTTCAGTTTCAGTAGCTCAAGGAGGCGTCACTGCGTTCGGACAAATCCATATACGCTACACCACATCTGCCACTGAAGCAGATGCCTGACCAGCAGCGTAACCCAACGCGCTTAGTCAGGCCTTGAGAAAAAAAAGGTAAATACATAAAAAAAAAGAACTACTACTACTACTACTACTACTACTACTAATAATAATAATAATAATAATATGTATACGGCGCAAAAACTTGATGAAGTCAACTATAAGCGTACAAAATAGAATAAAACAAAATAAATAAATAAATAAAGATATAAATAAATAACTAGCTAAATAACTAACTAACTGATAATAATATAATTCATAATAAATAAATAATAAATAAATAATACATAAATAAAATAAACAGGGTGAACAGTCATCTAT
Source organism: Babylonia areolata (assembly GCF_041734735.1). NCBI lineage: Eukaryota > Metazoa > Mollusca > Gastropoda > Neogastropoda > Buccinidae > Babylonia > Babylonia areolata. The sequence goes on from NC_134894.1 coordinate 58,797,726, forward strand.
GCCTTCAGGGGTGAAACTCCATCTATCTAAACAAACAAACAAAACAAACAAACAAAAAAACAGGTTACAAGGAAGGAATCTTGCGACAGCCACAGAGAAAACCATGTCTTCTTAGCTGCCGGAGTCACCGTGGACTGCGTGACATTCCATCCGATAAACGATGGCTTCAGAGGCAACAAAACGACTGTCAGCTGAGAAATGTTTATTGTCTGCCAGTTCCATGGGAAATGGTGAAAACAGAATCGGAGATTAGTTTCAGTTTCAGTTTTCAGTCGCTCAAGGAGGCGTCACTGCGTTCGGACAAATCCATATACGCTACACCACATCTGCCAAGCAGATGCCTGACCAGCAGCGTAACCCAACGCTCATGCATGCATGTATATGAATGTGTATTGTGTGTGCGTGTTTTTGTGTACGTTTGTGCCTGCCTATGTGTGCGTATGTGTTAGGGTAGCTGTTAGATGCACATGTATGTTAAAATGTATGTATGCAGTGTGTGTGTGTGTGTGTGTGTGTGTGTGTGTGTGTGTGTGTGTGTGTGTGTGTGTGTGTGTGTGTGTGTGTGTGCGTGTGTAGTCACATTTTGGTGTGTGTAACATAGATGTAATGTTTTTATGTTAACAAAAGCGTTTTTGTAAAGCACCTAGAGCATGATTTCTGGATAGTGTGCTATATAAGTATCCATTATTATTATTATTATTATTATTATTACAACAGGTGGTGAACTCGCCTTGTTTGTCTACTGCTTCAGAGGCACGACCACCCACCTGTAGTACATGCTGTAACCAAAGTACCCCAGGTAGGCCAGAAGGAGCACCGCACACACCACCATTTCCAGGGAGCGCCAGTGCGTGGCCAGGGTGTCCCGGACCCGGTAGATGGCGCTGCAGAAGCAGCAGTAAGGGGAGAGCAGCGAGGCGGAGAGCTCGTCCTCGGCTTCCGGTTTCTCCTCAAGGACGTGGTCGCCGCCGTCTCTCCCGTTTTTCAAGGGGCTGGCGGGCGCCACCAGAATTTCCATGGCCACTTGCGTGTATCCATCTCTCGATGTGGACTAGAAGGCAGGGACAAACTGGGAGTAGGACGCGGGCAACGCGCGCGCGCGCGCACTCACGCACACACACACACACACACACACACACACACACACACACACACACACGTGCACGCTCACACGCACGCATTCACGCACATACATGCATGCACGAACACACACATGCATGCACGAACACACACACGCATGCACACACACACACACAGACACGCACACGCACGCACACACATTCTGTCTCTCTCTCTCTCTCTCTCTCTCTCTCTCTCTCTCTCTATATATATATATATATATATATATATATATATATATATAATGCGATAGATAGGTAGATAGATAGATGTAGCCGTGCACTCAGCTGGCTACGATGACCGCTTCATGAGCACATGCTGTAGCAGACGACAACTCACAACTGATCCACTGGTCTTCACTGACTCACGCATTAATACCAGCGCGACACCATTCAAAATTTGAATGAAAGCCCCTTCTAAACAAACGCTCCAAACATTTATGAACCAAAACTATGTATCATTTACTGCCAGAGTATGCCTGTTGTGCTTACACATACACTTAAATCATATAGAAGCATATAGAAGCATATTTGATTTTAGTTTATTGGTTCGCCAACGTCATTTTCTTCGTTCGTCACATACAATGCTACAATCTTCAATTCTACATATGATCCTTAGATATATATATATCGTACAATATAACCACATTATTATAGTGTTTGGATGATAATAGATCAGGAACTTACAAGATACACAGCAGATTTTCATTGTCAACAGTTAACACTCTGACACACACTATTCAACTGATTATCTCTTCCATTCGATCAGAAAACTACAATATTACATACTGGCAGAATTGTCGTAATTCCTTCTTTCAGTCTATTCCCTTTGCGTTCGTCTACGATCTAACGGAGTTTGCAATTTTCAGCTTTGAACTCGTAAAAACCGATCAGTTTCAGGTGACCTAAATCAAGATTGTAGACTAATCTTGATCAATCAACACTTCATTTTATACTCGTTAGAAAGGTGGTGTTGAGCTCTTTGTTTTGCAACCAATCCGACGTAAATCAGTTCAGAAGTCAATTAGAAATCAATCATTGAACACCCAGCAACAAACACACATTTGCTCAGTTTGTGTTTGTATTTCTCTTTTTTGTCACAACAGATTTCTCTGTGTGAAATTCGGACTGCTCTCCCCAGGGAGAGCGCGTCGCTACACTGAGAGCGCCACCTTCTTTTTTTTTCTTCTTTTTTTTCTTTTTTCTTCTTCTTCTTCTTCTTTTTTTTTGTATTTTTTCCTGCGTGCAGGTTTTACTTGTTTTTCCTATCGAAGTGGATTTTTCTACAGAATTTAGCCAGGAACAACCCTTTTGTTGTCGTGGGTTCTTTTACGTGCGCTAAGTGCATGTAGCACACGGGACCTCGGTTTATCGTCTCATCCCAATGACTAACGTCCAGACCACCACTCAAGGTCTAGTGGAGGGGGGAAGAAAATATTGGCGACTGAGCCCTGATTCGAACCAGCGTGCTCACAAGATTCTCTTGCTTCCTAAGCGGACGCGTTACCTCTGGGTCATCACTCCCGAGTTTATGCTTGGCAAGGGGTGATTTACTCACAGCCATGCTGTGTCACCAGAGAGGTCCGCGTGACCCACATTGATAGCTGTTAGGCATCCGGTCAGTCCCTCCAATAGAACAGAACTTTTTAACCTCAAATAGAACTGTCAGTCAGTTTTCCCAAGTGTTCCACTCTGCGTCTTTCCACGATGGCATGCAAGCGAGAGTACAGGAAAATACTGACATGTCGAATCCGTTCCCTGTGGTAAATGGAGTGAAGCAGGGCTGCGTCCTGGCACCCACACTGTACTCCATTCTCTTCTCTGCCATGCTGATTGACGCCTTCCAAGACTGTGACCGGGGCATCTACATTCAGTTTCGCACAGATGGCAAACTTTTCAACTTGCGGCGACTCCATGCCAGGTCCAGGTTGTTTGAGGCACTGATGAGAGAGTTCCTCTTCGCTGATGACTGTGCGCTTGAGGACATGCAGTTCATTATGGACAGGTTCTCAACGTCCTGCAGGCGCTTTGGACTCACCATCAGCCTCAGCAAGACCGAGTCCATGTACCAAACAGCTAGCTCACAGAACGCCAGTGCCTCCCCCCCCCCCGCCCCCCCCCTCACTCCCCCCCGAGATGCCTGCGAAAGATCCTCGGCATAAAGACTCCACCCTCTCCAGTACGCATCGAGCACACGCTGCCAGCTGCCTAACAATCAACTGCACCGTCTTCTTTCATTTTCTTCTTTTCTTATCATCTCATAATAAAACAATAGAAACCCTTTTGTGACTGGCCTCTACGTCTTCTTGGCCTGTGCGAGGAGCTTTTCTAGCCTGTCACTTTCTAGCCTGTCAGATTCGTCAATAATTTGATTTGAACCCCCTTTTATTTATCGGTTAACGGTTGTTGACATCTGGCGTCTCCGACAGGATTGACCCAAATATTCTGCTAATGTTTCAATTCGTTTAATCATCCTGTTATCCAAATTAAATCCAAACATAACCCCTCCACTCAATTGCTCATTACATAAAGATTGTGTGGTACGTCCGTTGGGATCGACGAGGACCATCTAGTCATCCTGGGGGTGGGTGGGTTGGGCTCTGTGGGTGCGCAGATGACTGGTCAGGCCAATTCGTGCCCGGAAGGTTCTGACGCAGTGTGGACAGGGTATGGTGGCGGCTGTCGGGGACTTGCTGGCCCTGCTTTTCCTGGCCTGTCTGCCTTGCTCTGCTGCAGCAATTCTGTTGGCCTCACAGGATTTGGCTCCTTTGTGGATAGCTGAACGCCACTTTGGTCTGTCCATTGCATTCAGCTCCCATGTCTCGTGGCTGATGTTGAAGTCCTTCAGAGAAGCTTTCAGAGTGTCTTTGAAGCGCTTCTTTTGGCCTCCATGGGAGCGCTTGCCATGTTGGAGTTCGCCGTACAGCAGTTTCTTGGGGAGCCGGTGGTCTGGCATGCGAACTACATGGCCTGCCCAGCGCAGCTGGGCCTGCATCAAGATGGTGTAGATGCTGGGCAAGTTTGCACGAGTGAGCACCTCTGTGTCAGGGATCTTCTCTTGCCACTTTATGCCGAGAAGATAGATAGATAGATAGATAGATAGATAGATAGATAGATAGATAGATAGATAGATAGATAGATAGATAGATAGATATTCACGCACAAAGCAGGCGTAGAAATATAGACAGACCTATACTGAAACACATGGAAAGAAGATGAAAACTGGAACACACACACACACACACACACACACACACACACACACACACACACACACCACACCACACACACACACAAACACACACACACACACCACACACACACACACACACACACACACACACACACACACACACACACACACACACACACCACTTGGTTATCCTCTTCATCACCTTTGGAATTGCTATGTTTAGCGTAGCTATGTCTTAGTTTTATCAGATTTAACCTTAAAGACCTGCTTCTTCTTGCAATCTTTTTTTTTTTCACAAGCTGAAAACAATCCCAGACAAAAGGATAACATCTTCTGTAAATAGTAATAAAATATCTCGATCGTTGCCTAGATTTAACTGAGCTGTATGTCTTCCATTTCTTCACCATTGCGTATTAATTCATTAAAAAAAATTTTTTTTTAATGAGGGCTCAAAGGCAGTCGTGCTTTGCTAATTAATTAGGACAATCAAAGCCCCCTGAATATATAATTTGCACGCACGAACGCAAACACTTATATTAATCATCTCTGAAACCTATTTACAATTTACCGTTTCCAACACATTTATTCACCATATGCCACATGGTATTACAAAGAACGGAATAGAAGGCCTTCTTGGATTGAAGTATACAAAACCAATGTAACGTTCTACACTATGAAGTATTTTTGCACAAGTGAGACATAAGCAATGTATGATCTATAGTACTATGATTACTTGTGATGACTGTTTTTGCTAAATTAATTTTTCCTCTTTTTTTCCAGACTATTTTGTTAGTATGTTTTACAGCAAATAAGTGTAAACTTTAATTTAAATGCTGGCGAAAGCTACTCCAAGATGATTATCGGAATTGTTGATATCTACTTGTGGATTGGAATAACTATAGATTTTGACATTTCTAAGAGAACAGTGCAATTTTTTTTTTTTAATAAACTGGTGAATAATTGAACGAGAACATCAACAATGGCTGTATTTGCATCTTTAACTTCCCTTTTTATCTGGTATTGCACTGTTTCATGTTTTAGCTCATGTTTGGTACCAGCGATAACTTATTCATTCGATTGAATTCTTAAACAATGGTTCGAAATCATATTCGTCCTCTAATTGAATGTCTGAATGTTTTCTTCTTGTACTTCAACATTAACACATTTATTGGAAACAATAACATTCAAGATTCACGTGTATTATATTTATGTGTGCAGCATTATCTCAAATGTTTCATATTCATGTGTACCCCCTTCAAATGGGGCCATGGCCTTTCTGGAATAAAACATGCCCTTGTGGTGAGGGACCAATGACAACCGACCACATCCTTCAAGACTGTAGGATGCGTGCAGCATCAGTCTAGGAGGAAGTACTGGCCAACACCGACAGCAGTGGAAGCCAAACTGTACGGCACCCTGGAGGAGCTGCGACGGACGGCAGCCTTCATCGAGGACACCGGGCTGCCCATCTAATTGGAGGCGAACGACGAAGAAGTATCGTTATCGTTATCTCTCTCTCTCTCTCTCTCTCTCTCTCTCTTTTTTCCCACTTATTAGTTTTATTGTTCACAGGCTTTTCAATCCTGTGTGAACTTTATGTTTTCCATTATTCACACCACGCGTGTTTAAAAAAATTCCTGTACCTTACATTCAGTTATTTAAGCACAACAACAAGATGAGCTGTTATCGCGACAAGATCGCTAAAAGTATATTTTGGGACATTACCAATGTATTGAAAAAAGAAACCTTTTTTTTTTTTTTCAAATGGCACAGTCAAGAAAACAGCCCGAAACAAAGCGTTAGAACCAGACACGCTTCAAAGAAAGAAAAAAAAATCAATGGACACAGACAGACAGCAACGGCAATAACCACACATCTCCCCCTGTACTCTTCCGTGTAGAAGACGGAAACAGTTGTAAATTGGTTTTAAAAAAAAAAAAAAAAAAAAAAAATTGTAACATACACTCTACATTTCTTCCCTTTAACTCTGATTGGCCATCTTTGCGTCATTCGACAGGAGAAGAAAATAATGTCGAATAGATAGATAGATAGATAGATATATTACAATGTTATTAACCAATTTACAACGGTTTGAACGAAACTGAATAGAAAAAAAAACAGGAGGGAAGAAATGTGGACATTGTCTTCCAAAACCTACCTCCATGGCTCTCTGAGAGCAAAACTAATGTCAAGTCAGACTGTTGTCGGTCTTTTCCTCGTACCACGCACAAACTCCCACGCCGAGTAAGTTAGTAGTAGGGTCCCCTCCCCCCACTCACGCCTCCTGTAGGTTAATCACACTAAATTCCGCGCGCTCCCATGCGCTGTTTTGTTTTGTACAGAGCTAAATCAGCTGACAAAGCGTTCTCACGTGATGTTTCCATTTCCCGTGCTTGGTTTATATCCAAAATGGGAGAACACGGGGGAGGAGGAGGAGGAGGAGGAGGGGCAGGGGAGGGTGATGTAGTGGGAAGGGGAACGAGAGAGGGACGGGGGCGGGGGTGGGGGGGGGGGTGGAGAAGGGGAGAGGAGTTGGAAGGCCTTGGTTTCATAAAGCTAGTTTTAACCCTTTCACCACCAAACTCGCAATTATGCACAAGTTAGGTACAGGACACATGTCACCGCAAGGTGACCAGATCATGGGTCTGTTATCCTTTTAACCTACTGCTCTTCATTTTCGGTGGAAGGATAGGCCATATTTTCTACCCATCACAGCGGTAATCCCCAGCTGTTCTCTTGACACCATCTTTTCTGTGTTCATAGCACAAGGGAATTTTGCACTCTGAATTGACTAACGGTGAAAGGGTTAAAGAGGGGGGAAAAAAATCAGTCGAATGATGTCCATGTTGCGCTTAGTTTGTTTTTGTTTTGTTTTTTCGGCAAATGTGCAAATTATTTTAAGTGCTTGACGTTGGACGTGGTTTATAGCATTCATTTTACGCCGTGGACACGTAGACACACATACCTTCATTATCAGCCTGAAGCTTAATAACTGTTTGAAAACCGGAGATTGTCAGATTTGTCAGCTTTATATGGATTGGCTTTTTTTTCGAAACACACACACACACACACACACACACACACACACACACACACACTAAAAAAAAAAAAAAAAAAAAAGTATATAATACATTTGCATAATACCAAAAGCATCCCAGAATGATAATGATAGACAAACAAACAAATAAAAAGCCTGTTTGTACCGTGTTGAAAAGGGAGGGTATTCAGTTATTTCCCTTGTCAACGCCCTATAAGAGAGCGGACAAGAACCCCCCCCCCCCCCCCCCCCACCCCCAACCCAACCCAGCACTAACACCCAGACAACACAAACACTGGCTAAAATAATTCAAGTTCACATACATGTGACATTCAGTCACGCACAGATTTTGACTACAGAAATAATAACCGCAATCAGCCGCAATAATTGATACACTAAAATGACAGGATGGGTAAATAGATATGAAATACAAAACATGAAGAAACTGAAGACCAGCGGAAACCAGCGTCCAGCTGTTGAAAGACTGTTATCAGTGTGGACACTTAGGAATCTTGATAACTGAAAAATACTGAAGCACTCTGCACAACACAAGAAAGGAAGATGGTGACTTGAACGGCTTCCTCTTCTTCTTCTTCTTCTGCGTTCACTCGTATGCACACGAGTGGGCTTTTACGTGTATGACCGTTTTTACCCCGCCATGTAGGCAGCCATACTCCGTTTTCGGGGGTGTGCATGCTGGGTATGTTCTTGTTTCCATAACCCACCGAACGCTGACATGGATTATAGGATCTTTAACGTGCGTATTTGATCTTCTGTTTGCATATACACACGAAGGGGGTTCAGGCACTATGCAGGTCTGCACATATGTTGACCTGGGAGATCGTAAAAAATCTCCACCCTTTACCCACCAGGCGCCGTCACCGTGATTCGAACCCGGGACCCTCAGATTGAAAGTCCAACGCTTTAACCACTCGGCTATTGCGCCCGTCACTTGAACGGCAAAAAACTGAAGAAAACGAAGACGATGAAGCTACAGCACAAACGACGACACTGATGAGAAAAGGGCAAGAGGAGCAGTCAGCAGCAGCAGGAGCACCAATGCTGCCCGCCCAACACAGGCTGACGCTGAAATGGCACAGCACGGGGGAGTTGAAGTGGGATTCTGCAAACTGCCAACTGGGTACCACTAACCCTGACGCTGGAAACAAAACAAATAATAGACGGCACATGTCCAGCAGGGCATTCCCCCCCCTCCCCCACCCCCCTCCTCTGAGCTGGAGCACACAGAACATAGATACATGGCCACCCGGAGGAGGAAAAAGCGATCCTCACTTGAGGGTGCCGACTGGGCAAAATGTCCCAAACCCCAAAACACGGAAAAACGTAAAACTGGGAACTACAGACACAAAAATGACAGGGGAGAGTAAATGCCGAAGGGCTACGTACGAAACAGAATTCCGCACGTGATTGTCATGAGTTGTGACATCCCTTGATGACTAACGAGAGGTTACGACAGTCGCTTGGCGGGAATAAATCATCACAACGGACAGTGATTGACGTGTGTGCATTGGAGGCTGAAATATCACAACGTTGGCTGTCATTCATGCCCCGTTTTCGGGCGAGGTGATGGAGAAGGGTGTGCGGTTGGAGCATGGAGCAAGAACGTTATGTTCTACTCTTTTTCGCTAAACAAAAAAAAACACAAAAAAGCAACAACAAAAAACCCGTAATGTTACATTCGTATGTGTGAACAGACCCATACGTTTATAAACAAGAAACAAGTTAAAAAAAAAAAGTCAAAAAATGCTTGGGGTGAGTCCTGTCAATGTCGTCAGTGTCGGCAGATTCATGGAGGGCTGTTGTTTGAGGGACGTGGTGGCGGTCTCCACTCTGGGATGGACGCTCACTCAGTCTGGCTCCGCGACTAAGCCATTATTGTCGTTAGTAGGGGGCTTAGTAGGTGGTGTCCTAAGTACGTTCAAACAGAACAGGCACCACTGAACACCACCGAAGTGACTCAGCAGCAGTGCAGGGTCTCCTCTGGTGTGTGGCCTCCTGGCGACCTAACATCGATGGTTCCCTGTGGACTGCCGACGCTGGAACTACGACGGACGAACCCGGGTGTGGCC
>NC_134894.1:58814663-58819663 GCF_041734735.1 Babylonia areolata
CACAACACAGCACAGCACAGCACAGCACAACACAACACAGCACAGCACAACACAGCACAGCACAGCACAGCACAGCACAACACAACACAGCACAGCACAGCACAACACAGCATGGAAACATAAAACATGATACAATCATATTGTCTCGCCTCCCTCCCCCCTCAAACTTCCCATACCCCCACCCCGAGCCCCGAAAAAATTGTGTGTATATATATATATATATAGAGAGAGAGAGAGAGAGAGAGAGAGAGAGAGAGAGAAGACAAGACAAGACAAATTCTTTATTTCGAGGATAATAGATAAGCACTGGTGTGCTTTTTTACATCCAGTCCCCGCCCTGAACAGAGTCTACACTACACAGTATTTAATAAAATGAAAGCATGGTGTTAGTAGAGATACATAACAGAGAAAAAAAATACATAAAACAAAACAACAACCACACACACACGCACACACGCACACACACACACGCATGCACGCACGCACGCACACACACATACATGTGCGCGCACACGATATTTGTATTTGTATTTGTATTCCTTTTCATCACAACAGATTTCTCTGTGTGAAATTCGGGCTGCTCTCCCCAGGGAGAGCGCGTCGCTACACTACAGCGCCACCCATTTTTTTTTTTTTTTTTTTTTGTATTTTTCCTGCGTGCAGTTTTATTTGTTTTTTCTGTCGAAGTGGATTTTTCTACAGAATTTTGCCAGGAACAACCCTTTTGTTGCCGTGGGTTCTTTTACGTGCGCTAAGTGCATGCTGCACACGGGACTTCGGTTTATCGTCTCATCCGACTGACTAGCGTCCAGACATACACACACACATACACAAACACAAGCACACGCACGCGCGCACACACACACACACACACACACACACACACACACACACACACACACGGCATACAGGCACTAGCATGGTGTTAGTAAAATGCATAGGGGGAAAAAATGAACAAAATGAAAGAAACAAACACACACAACACACACCACACTACACACCAGAATGGGGGGATAGAGGGTGAGGAAGGTTCTCAAGAGAGAGAGAGAGAGAGAGAGAGAGGTATAAATATAGATATGCCTGCCCTCTTTTTCATTCACTCACTGTTGCAAACGGGTGAGCACACGAGAGAGAGAGAGAGAGAGAGAGGCAGACAGACAGACAGACAGAGAGACGGAGAGAGGGGGAGACAGATTCAGAGAAACAGAGAGATTCAAGATTCAAAGATTCAAATGGTTTGATGACTTAATTAAGCAACATGCTCATATCACCAAGTGGGGAAAACACGCTCCTCCCACCCACCCCCACCCCCCACCCACCCACCCACCCCCACCTCCCCCTCGTTCCCTCCCTCCCTCCTACACTTTTCACAACAATTTTCTGCTCTTAAAACAATATTTAACGGTATATATATACGCACGATCTTCGTGGACATACTGATGAGGTTCATATTTAAGTAACCCGAGGCCATCGACCCGATTTCGTAGTCACACAGAGAGAGAGAGACAGAGAGAGAGACAGAGAGACAGAGAAACAGAGAGAAACAGAGAGAGGCACAAAGGCACACAGACCATTAGAGACGGACATGTACATAAAAGGAATAGAAGCGATTTCAACTTTTCAGATTTTTTTTTTTTTGTGGGGGGGATGATGGTGGTGGTGTTGGTAGTGGTGATGGTTGGTTGTAATCAACCCTTTTATTGAAAAACTCTTTTTTTTTATTGACTAACAGCTGAACGAGTCATCAAGGCATCACGCTATAATAATGCATTTTACTCAATTAGCACCCACCCCCCCACCCCCGTCACCCACGCCCCCACCACCCTCCCCGCACCCCCAAGCCACATCCGCACCCCCTAACCTTCACCCCTCCAAGGGCTTACGACCTGTTCTGCCAATGGAATGTTACTGGCGGTTTGCCAACCACAGGTCATGAACGGAACTTTATTTTTTATAATTTCGTGGATTTTATTTTACTTTTTTTTTTTCAATAAATCAGGCCACCCCCTCTACCTCCTCTATCATGTATCTCACTCCTCTGTCCCCCCCCCCCCTCCCCCCTCGACCCCCCCCCCCCCACCCCCCCGCACACACACACACACACTACCCCACCCCCCTCCTTCACTCCAGAGGGTCCAAAGTTAGATCTCTCTCCCCTCCCCCCCCTGCCCCCCCCACACACACACACTACCCCACCCCCCTCCTTCACTTCAGAGGGTCCAAAGTCCGATCACTCCCCCCACCCCCCCACCCCCCCCCCCCCCCACACACACACACACACACACTACCCCCCCCCCCCCCCTCCTTCACTCCAAAGGGTCCAAAGTTCGATCACTCCCCCCACCCCCCCACCCCAACCCCCACACACACACACTACCCCCCCCCCCCCCCTCTTTCACTCCAAAGGGTCCAAAGTTCGATCACTCCCCCCACCCCCCCACCCCCACACACACACACTACCCCCACCCCCCTCCTTCACTCCAGAGGGTCCAAAGTTAGATCCCTCTCCCCTCCCCCCCTCCCCCCCCCCCCCACACACACACTACCCCCCCCCCCCTCCTTCACTCCAGAGGGTCCAAAGTCCGATCACTCCCCCCACCCCCCCCACCCCCTCCCACACACACACACTACCCCCCCCTCCTTCACTCCAAAGGGTCCAAAGTTCGATCACTCCCCCCACCCCACCCCACCCCCACCCCCACACACACACACTACCCCCCCCCCCCCCCCTTTTTCACTCCAAAGGGTCCAAAGTTCGATCACTCCCCCCACCCCCCCACCCCCACACACACACACTACCCCACCCCCCTCCTTCATTCCAGAGGGTCCAAAGTTAGATCCCTCTCCCCTCCCCCCCCTCCCCCCCCCCCCACACACACACTACCCCACCCCCCTCCTTCACTCCAGAGGGTCCAAAGTCCGATCACTCCCCCCACCCCCCCCACACACACACTACCCCCCCCCCCCCTCCTTCACTCCAAAGGGTCCAAAGTTCGATCACTCCCCCCACCCCCCCACCCCCACCCCCACACACACACACTACCCGCCCCCCCCCCCTCCTTCATTCCAAAGGGTCCAAAGTTCGATCACTCCCCCCACCCCCCCCCACACACACACACACACTACCCCTCCACCCCCCTCCTTCACTCCAAAGGGTCCAAAGTTCGATCACTCCCCCCACCCCCCCACCCCCCCACCCCCACACACACACACTACCCCACCCCCCTCCTTCACTCCAGAGGGTCCTAAGTTCGATCCCTCCCCCCCTCGCCCCCCCCCCCCCCACACACACACACACACACATACACTACCCCACCCCCCTCCTTCACTCCAGAGGGTCCAAAGTTCGACACACACACACACACCCCCCCACACACACACACACACTACCCCACCCCCCTCCTTCACTCCAAAGGGTCCAAAGTTCGATCCCTCCCCCCCCTCCCTCCCCACACACACACTACCCCACCCTCCTCCTTCACTCCAGAGGGTCCAAAGTTCGACCCCTCTCCCCTCCTCCCCCCCCCCTCCACACACACACACACTACCCCACCCCCTCCTTCACTCCAGAGGTTCCAAAGTTAGATCCCTCCCCCCCCCCTCCCCCAAGCTCTCGCCAGAGAGAGAGAGCGCAGCCCAAACTTCAAAAAGAAAAAAAAATCTGTTGTTATGACAACAACAAAAAAAAGAAGAAAAGAATGCAACACAGTAGATTGTGTGTGTGTGTGTGTGTGTGTGTGTGTGTGTGTGTGTGTGTGTGTGTGTGTGTGTGTGTGTGTGTGTGTGTGTGTGTGTGTGTGTGTGTGTGTGTGTGTGTGTGTGTGTAGTGTGTGTGTGTGTGTGTGTGTGTGTGTGTGTGTGTGTGTGTGTGTGTGTGTGTGTGTGTGTGTGTGTGTGTGTGTGTGTGTGTGCGTGCGTTCAAGTTGTCTATGTTTCTGCATGTGTGTGCGTGATTAGTATCTAGGTCATATGTATATGGCATGTTTTGTGTGTGTGTGTGTGTGTGTGTGTGTGTCTGTGTGTGTGTGTGTGTGTGTGTGTGTCTGTGTCTGTGTGTCTGTGTGTTTGTGTGTGTGATTGAGTGTGCGTGAGTGCGTGCGCGCGTACTTGTGTATACCTGCTCTGTTGCAATGGAGAAATCATTGACAATACAGCTCTCACTTTTGCTGTTGGCCCAACTGTTAACTTATGTGAATTTGTTACACAAGCTGAGCTTTAATACATTTCGACGGATGGATGTGTAATTCATAAGCCTGTGTGCGAGCATGTTAATGCGTTCGTGTTTGTTTTGTTTGTTTGCTTGTTGTTGTTGTTGTTGTTGTTGTTGTTTGGGGGGTATAAAATTTGTTGTTTTTAATCGTGTGAACATGCATATGCATAAGCTTCTCAAACAGGAGACAGAGAGAGAGGGGGGAGTTGGGGGGGGGGGGCTGTAAACTACAAACGATGTTACGAAAGTACAGAGTTGCAGCAAGCTGCTGCATGTCACTCTTAACCCTTTCACCGCCAAGCACGCATTTATGCACAGGCTGTGGTAGAGGACCCATGTCACTGAAAGGTGACCATTCATTGGTCTATTATCCATGAACCTACTGCTCTTAGTGTTCGGTGGTAAGATTAGGCCATATTTTCTATACATCGCAGGGGGGGGGATCCCCAGCTGTTCTTAGCCACTGTCTTTTCTGTGTTTATACCACAAGGGAATTTTGTACTCTAAATTAACTGGCGGTGAAAGGGTTAAAAGCTCTGTTGTAATATGCACTGCCTTTATATGTATGTTCCTGTCACACCACGTTCCAGACCTCTCAGAACCTTCTGTGGAAAGGGTGTGCGGTGAATATTCTGACATGTTAATAATGTGATTGTGTGTGATTGTTGTGTGTGTGTGTGTGTGTGTGTGTGTGTGCGTGTGTGTGCGTGTGTGTGCGCGTGCGTGCTTATGTGTGCTTATGTGTTTGTTTGTGTGTGTGTGTGTGTGTGTGTGTGTGCGTGTGTGTGTG
>NC_134894.1:58827163-58829663 GCF_041734735.1 Babylonia areolata
AGGTAGGTAGGTAGGTAGGTAGGTATCGGGAAGGTAGCTGTTGCTGAAGGAAGGATGGGGGGGGGGGGGGGTGGAGGCGGTTGGCTGCGTGAAACTTCGGCTGGGCTCCGCTGAACAGTTAAGTTGCTTTGTTGTTTTTTGAGAACTCATCCTCGGCTTGTGTTTCTGTTCGTGTTGTGGGCTAAACTCTAGACTGATGTTTGTATGATTGTTCCTCTCTCTCTCTCTCTTTTCTGTGTGCGTGCGCGCGCGCGCATGTGTGTGTGTGTGTGCATGTATCGGTGTGCATTTAATCAAGTTTGTTCAATGGGAAGGTTACTGATAGTTTTGTTTTGTTTTTACCTACCATACATTTTTTTTTTCTGTAATGTTCATCTAGCAAGACAGTAATGGTATAGGTATAACACTGTGTAATAAACAAAATTTATTCTTGTTACTTCGTTCATTGTTTTGTTTCTCCTGCGTCCTGAGCGTTATCAGAGTTTGTTGGTACGTGTGGAGGAAGGTGGCAGAATGGTTAAGACGCTCAGCTGCCAATACAGAGAGTCCGTGAGGGTGTGGGTTCGAATCCCGCTCTCGCCCTTTCTCCTAAGTTTGACTGGAAAATCAAACTGAGCGTCTAGTCTTTCGGATGAGACGATAAACCGAGGTCCCGTGTGCAGCACGCACTTGGCGCACTGAAAAAAAAGAACCCATGGCAACGAGAGTGTTGTCCTCTGGCGAAATTACGTAACATGAAATCCACTTTCATAGGTACACAAATATGTAAGCATGCACTCAAGGCCTGACTAAGCGCGTTGGGTTATGCTGCTGGTCAGGCATCTGCTCAACAGATGTGGTGTAGCGTGTATGGATTTGTCCGAACGCAGTGACGCCTCCTTGAGAAAGTGAAACTGAAACTGAAACTGGTACGTGTGGTAGAAACGTGACAATATCCCCCAGCTCTTGCACACACACACACACACACACAAACGCACACACACACACGCACACACACACACACACAATTACACACGCGCGCGTCCACACACACACACACACACACACACACACACACAAACACACACACACATAGCCATTCGCAAAACAGACTATCATACGCTGGCAATAAATGTTCAAATTTGTTATAAAACAGTTTTAACTTATTCTTTGGTCACTTTATTCGCTGATTATTCATGACACAGATGCAAAATGAACACTGTACAAATCACCATAATTTTTCAGCAGTTGCACAACAGGAATTGTGGCCGATGGGGACGATGAGTGCAGTCGAGCTATAAAAAAAACAAAAACAAGAGAGGCAAGGCCTTCAAGACTCACTTGTGGCAAATTAAGTCCCCTAGCATTAATTACAGAGTAATTTCCCTTTTTTTACTATCTGCACCAAAACGTTTGCAAAATAAATAAAACTTCCATGCTTAGCAAAAGAAGTTCCTGTTTGAACAAAAAATGATATTAATGACTGTTCTTGTTGTGTCAGAATATCAGATCAAAGTGCCAAGTTTAGAGAATACAAAAAATATAAATATAACAGTACATGCAGTTTGCATATAATTAGGCTTTTTTGTGCCCATTCCAGAGATGCAATATTGTTTTAAACAAGATGACTGGAAAGAACTGAATTTTTCCTATTTTTATGCCTAATTTGGTGTCAACTGACAAAGTATTTGCAGAGAAAATATCAATGTTAAAGTTTACCACACACACACACACACACACACACACACACAGACAACCGAACACCGGGTTAAAACATAGACTCACTTTGTTTACACAAGTGAGTCAAAAATGTGTGGAATGCCAGCGATTAGAACCAACAGCCTTGCATGCCAGTGACATCTCAGATCTCTGCTTCGTTTTGGGGTGTGTGGCCATGGCACCAGAAATCATACAGAACAAATCTAAAGCATGGGCAATCTCTTAACGTGGTTTGCGATGATGGAAAAAAAAAAAGAACACCTAAAGGTCAGTTTATATTGCTGATTATGGTGAATGCTTGTCTTAACCAGTGTCCAAAACTCACAACAAACAACGAAATACGCGAAGGTTCTTCTAAAACAAAGAACATACAATCGATATCTGGATAATGTGTTGAACCGAAATCTATACAAATGTGTTCAATGTTGTAAAAAAATGGATTATTCTGAGATCCCGGAAGTGATACCAACAGCCCATGCGTTTCTCTTTTTGTAATATTATTGATCAAAATAGAATATTAAAACACACACACACACACGCATACACACGCACGCACGCACGCCAGGAAAGCTGAATAAGGAATCATAAGGGGTTGGTGGAACAGGAAGCACAAACCACACTTGATTCCCTTTCTGTATATTCCCCTGTTCCAGAAGATTGACACAGCAAGGCACTTGTATCCAATTTACCGGGACTGTCCGATTGCCAGATGCTGAAATTCAACGTAAAATTCGTCTTCTTTTCTTTTTTTCTTTTTTTTTTCTTTTTTTTTTTTTTATACATTGTGAGGTGGAACTTTCTG
>NC_134894.1:58834663-58839663 GCF_041734735.1 Babylonia areolata
GGTTTCTTAATTCTTTCTGTTTTTACATTAAGAATACTAGTTATTACCTGCAGTGTGTGGATGTATGTATGAAACGGTGTATGTGGTATTTTTTTTACATTTCTGTCTTCGTAATATTCGTAAAAGCTGTTGAATTTTACAGTTTTGGTCCCCCATGTTGTTTACTTGTCTATGTTGTGATAATGCACCTAACCAAATTTCTCCAGTTGGAGATAATAAAGTTATTCTTATTCTTATTCTTATTCTTAACTCTCTCCATACGAACGGCGAAAGAGACGACGTTAACAGCGTTTCACCCCATCATCACCATCATCAAAATATTGCAAGCGGAAGGCTCTTATACTGAAGAGGTGAATGTTGACAAAGAATACCACAATTCTGACGACGGAAGCTAAAGGTTGGGTCATTCAGACACCCACTGGACATCCGAGGGGTCTGTGTAGAGGAGAAGAGAGGACTGGCCGTACTGAGTGAGTTAAATCGATTCGTTCCCTCACCTGCCATACAAGCGGTGGAGAAGCAGGCAAAGTTGCCGGCCAGGAGTGCCAGTGGGACCTGCCTCATCACGTCCATCGTCCTGCTGGGGGCCAGGGAGGAGAAGGCTCCGATGGCGATGCCGATGCACCCCATGTTGCTCAGCCCGCAGATCATGTAGGTGGCCAGGACGCCCGACCGCTCCTGTTCCGGCGTTGGCAGGACGCACACACGAATGCGCGTACGCACGCACGCACGCACGCACACACGGATAGACACACAGACGTGCGCGCACACGCACACACGCTCATATGCACACATACACACACACGCACGCACGCACACACGCATGCATACACATTTGCACGCGCGTGTATATGCACGCGCGCACGCACACACACACACACACACACACACACACACACACACACACACACACACACACACACACATTTATATCGTGCACAAAATTATAGACAAACATTTGTTTTCCTTTTCCTGACCATGATCTAAGAGACATGTTGAAATGGTCAGCATCGACCAAGAAGAAAAAGAACAAGAGGACAGAAACAAAAAAAGAAGAGAGGAAGAGAAGAAGGTGGAGCAAAAGGGAAAAAAGAAGAAGACGAAGAAGAAGAAGACGAAGGATGACGAGGAGGAGAACATTTCTATTCAGGTAAAATGTGACCTGTATCTTACCAACGTATTTACACCCTGTTCGTCTATCATCTATCAATCACATCTAGGTGTATGTAAAAAATCAACCTTCAATGAAAATATTAAAAAAAACCTCATTTGATGATTTTCTCTGTTTATCACGACAGTACTCTTTCTTTCTGTCTTTCCTTCTTTCTTTTAACCCATTTTGTATTATAGTATTGTTTTCCGAGTCTGTTTTAAAATGATTATACCTACTTTCGGACCATCTGTTGAGATTCCTTCAAACATCATGTATGTTAGAAAGTACAGTTTCAATGTGTTTCCTTGATATTTCTTCAACAAATGCCCGATACTCCTTTCAATCTGAACGTTTCCACGAACCTCTTCTGTAAATACCAAACGATGGGGGAAAAGAGAAAGAGGGAGAGCGACAGGAACAAAGCAGAGAAAGAGAGAGACAGAGAGAGACAGACAGACAGACAGACAGAGTGGGGGGGTGGGGGGGGTGGGGTAAAGTGGGGATTACCGAAAGGACCCCTCCCACCAGAGTGGTGTTGGTGGCCTCCAGAAAGATGTCGTCACCAACAGAGGTCCACGTGCCGTTGTAAGTGTCTATGTACTCCTGTAGAACTTTGCCGTTCGTGATGATCTTGCCCAGTTCCATAAAGCTGACCTGAAATTTACCAACAACAACAAAACGATGATACATCCGTTAATACTCTTGAGAAGACTTTAGTGTTCGGTAACACTTTTATGAATACAAACAATCTTATATATATATATATATATATATATATATATATATATATATATATATATATATATATATATACGAGGGTCATTCAATAAATAAGGTGAATTTTTCGGTATAAGGACTTCTAATACATATAGAAGCTTACCTTTTTTTTGTTTTTTGTTTTTTTGTTTTACTTCTTTTTCACATGGATTTAATTTGTTTTGCAGATTAAAAAAAAACTTTGAGAGTTTTGGTGATTAACAAAGATGGCCGACCAAGAAGCATGCTCCAGGATTGAACAGCGGTCAGTTATCAAGTTT
Source organism: Babylonia areolata (assembly GCF_041734735.1). NCBI lineage: Eukaryota > Metazoa > Mollusca > Gastropoda > Neogastropoda > Buccinidae > Babylonia > Babylonia areolata. The sequence goes on from NC_134894.1 coordinate 58,836,854, forward strand.
TTGGTTGCTGAAGGGTGCAAACCAGTTGAAATTCATAGGAGAATGTCAACTGTGTATGGTGCCACATGTTTCAGCCGAAAAAAATGTCTACAAGTGGGCTAAATTGTTTAAAGAAGGACGGAGCAGTGTTGAGGATGAAGACAGGCCTGGAAGGCCTACAGAAGTGAGGTCTCCTGAGGTGATCGAATCAGTCAATGACCTCATTCAGACTGACAGAAGGGTGACAGTGGATGACATGCAAGGACTTTGAGCTTATCTGTTGGGACAGCACACAAAATTGTCCATGATGACCTTGGCTACTCGAAGGTCAGCTGCCGGTGGGTGCCAAAGATGCTTACTCCAGAGCACAAACAGAGGAGGGTCGAGTTGTCATAGCAGTGTCTCTGCCGCCATGAGAAGGATGGTGATGAGTTGCTCCCTCATCCAACTTACAGCCCAGACCTTGCCCCTTCAGACTTTCACCTGTTTGGTCCCTTGAAAGCGTTCACGAGAGGCACGAAGTTTGAAAGTGACGACGAAGTCAAAAGTGTTGTGAGCGACTGGCTGAGACATCAGTCCAAAGATTTTTACGCTGAGGGAATACGGAAGCTTGTGCACAGATGGGAAAAGTGTGTGACAGTGCTGGGAGACTACGTTGAAAAATTTAAAAAAAAGTAAGCTTCTATCTGTATTAGAAGTCCTTATACCGAAAAATTCACCTTATTTATTGAATGACCCTCGTATATATATATAACATTTTCGCAAATGAATAATAAAAACTAAACAAACTTCAACACTCACGAGAGGAACAAGCCAATGAATGTTAGCACTTCCAAGAGTCGTCTTTCCTTGGAAGTGCTGGAGGCATCAAGAACATCGGAATTCATCCGTTTCTCAGAGCAGCTTTCTTGCTCAGAATGCTAGATGATTACTTAATTAAGAGTGATCTTACGAAGTTGTCAACCTTCCACACGGGAAAAAAAAAAAAAAAAAAAAACAACCTCGAAGAATTAAGCGAATCTTCTAGCCCAATACTGTCTCCAGTCAAAACCTTCTCGCCAAATTTTTTAAACGTGGGGACCATCATCATGAGGAGGTAGTGGAAATGGATTGGACACGGCATGCGAAGAGAACACGGTCACATCACCCGGACAGCCCCCCCCCCCCCCCCCCCCCCCGCCCCCCCCTTCAACGGACACCACAAGGCAGGCACAAGCGAGGAAGGCCAAAAGAACACCTGGCGCAGGACAGTCAAAGGACCTCAAGACCCTGAAGCACGCCTCGGGTACCGTTCAGAGACTGACCCAGAACAGACAAGAGTGGTGGTTCTTTGTTGCTGCCCATCATGCTAAGGAGCACATTGGGGAGTAAGCTAGTTTAGTAAGTAAGTTTGAGCAGGAGTAGGTAGCCATCCTCCAGAAACCTTTTCGTGCATACGGATGCTTTCTGTGAGTTGTCCTAAACATTTTGGTAGTATGTTTTTGTATTTGTATTTGTATTTCTTTTTATCACAACAGATTTCTCTGTGTCACTGAAATTCGGGCTGCTCTCCCCAGGGAGAGCACGTCGCTACACCACAGCGCCACCCTTTTTTTAAAATTTTTTTCCTGAATGCAGTTTTATTTGTTTTTCCTATCGAAGTGGATTTTTCTACAGAATTTTGCCAGGAACAACCCTTTTGTTGCCGTGGGTTCTTTTACGTGCGCTAAGTGCATGCTAGCACACGGGACCTCGGTTTATCGTCTCATCCGAATTACTAGCGTCCAGACCAACACTCAAGGTCTAGTGGAGGGGGAGAAAATATCGGCGGCTGAACCGTGATTCGAACCAGCGCGCTCAGATTCTCTCGCTTACTATGCGGACGCGTTACCTCTCGGCCATCACTCCACTTATAGTTATCGTAAGTAAGTTATAGTTGATCGTGAGTAAGTGTCGCGTGCACCACATTTTCATCACACACTAACTGCAGACACAGTAGACAGCACACTATGCACAGTACCTACCGTGGTAGTGGTCAGGATCTTAACCCCCAGCAGACGTCCAGCCTTCAGACAGTCCTGAATCTCGAAGCCCATCAGGTACGTCAGAGGAAAGAACACGTAGGAGATGAGTTTCTGTAAAAAAAAAAAAAAAAAAAAAAAAAAAAAAAAAAAAATCACCAGCCTTTAGCTTATTTTATATCTATTTAATCGTTTATTTATTTTTGCACATAGCTTGTGCACAGATCAGTTCAGTTTGAGTTCAGTTTCTTCAAGGAGGCGTCACTAATAATAATAATAATAAAAAGAAGAAGAAAAAGAATAGATAAATAAAATAAATAAATAAATAAATAAATAAATAATAATCAATTAATTAACTTAAAAAATGAAAAATATAACTAAGATGCAAGACAGAGGCAGAAAAGGAAAGAGGAAGAGAATGAAATTCCAGGAAATTCCAGGCAATTGATTGCTAGACATTTGACAAGCTTTTTTTCTTCTTCTTTCTTTTTTTTTTTTTTTTTTTTTCTTCTTTTACTGAAATACAGTGCATTCAAGGAATTAAAACTCTTTAGCTAAAAGAACCGAAGAAATACATCAACTTGCTCTCTTCTTATTCTAATGATAACACATATTCCAACTGATGACAAAATCAGAATTTTAAGCTGTTTGCATTTTTATTAATGTCAGTTTGTTGGGTTGTTTTTTTTTTAAACGTCTCTCTCTCTCTCTCTCTCTCTCTCCGCTGGAGTTTAAAATCTTCCTTCCACTAAAAAAAAACAAAAAAAACAAAACAAATAAAAGCAAAATAAAACAGACCCTCATCTTAACGTGAATTCATCTTAGCCAGCA
>NC_134894.1:58842163-58847163 GCF_041734735.1 Babylonia areolata
ACAGCACAGCTCAGGACAGCAAAGCTCAGCACAGCACAGCACAGCACAGCACAGCACAGCACAGCTCAGGACAGCAAAGCTCAGCACAGCACAGCACAGCACAGCACAGCACAGCACAGCTCAGGACAGCAAAGCTCAGCACAGCACAGCACAGCACAGCTCAGCTCAGCTCAGCTCAGCTCAGCAGAGCCTAGTCCAAGGGCATCGCAACAAAAACCCTGAACAACGTAACATAGCACAGAGTACCTCGCCGCAACGCGACACAAGACAACACAATGAATAGAACATGTTTGCATACCTGATGTATACACCCCTCTAGAGAAGCTCTTTTTTTTTTATTTTTTTTTAACGAGGATAGTATTTGTATTTTGTATTTGTATTTCTTTTTATCACATCAGATTTCTCTGTGTGAAATTCGGGCTGCTCTCCCCATGGAGAGCGCGTCGCTACACTACAGCGCCACCCATTTTTTTTTTGTATTTTTTCCTGCGTGTAGTTTTATTTGTTTTTTCCTATCGAAGTGGATTTTTCTACAGAATTTTGCCAGGAACAACCCTTTTGTTACCGTGGGTTCTTTTACGTGCGCTAAATGCATGCTGCACACGGGACCTCGGTTTATCGTCTCATCCGAATGACTAGTATATCGCAAGAAAGCATCAACATCATGTTTTCTGCTTACAACACTTAACCATCGTAGAAAATAAAGGAAAACCTCGCCCAACATCCTGCAACTCAAAAGACACTGCAATCAGATAATTTGCTGTCTCCGACTTGCACTTCTCGAAAGTGTTGTTTCCTCATTTTTGTGAAAACGGAAGAAGAAAAGAAAGAAGGAAAGAGAGAACGAAAGAATGATGAAAGGAAGAAAAAGTTAGGGGGGTTCTTTAAGAAGAAAGAACGAGGAGAGAAACCACAGATAAGTAAATCATGAAAGACAGAAAAAAGAAGGAGACAGGAAGAAAGACAGGAAACAACAACAACAACAACAACAGAAAAACAAAAAACAAAAAAACACAAAAAAACGAATGAAGTAAACAGTTTGACACTGAGGGAAGAAGACAAAAATGACTGCAGGATTCTTCAAAAACAAAAAAAACTTGAGTTTATAAAAAAAAAAAAAAAACCCTTTTTGGTGGTAGATGAATCCTCTTTGTTTAGTGGGATACGACGTTTCGAGCCATAGGCCCGTTGTCAAGTGATGAGAAGAGGACAGTGTGAATAGGAAAGCCCTATGTGAGGAAAGGGTGATGACATCAGTGAGACACGACGTTTGTATCCCACTAAACACAGAGGATTCATCTACCACCAAAAAGTTTTTTTGTTTTTTTTTATAAACTCTAGTTTGTTTGTTTGTTTTTTTGAAGAATCCTGCAGTCATTTTTTGGGATACGACGTTTCTTCTTCTTCTTCTTCTGCGTTCGTAGGCTTCAACTCCCACGTTCACTCGTATATACGCGAGTGGGCTTTTTACGTATATGACTGGTTTTACCCCGCCATGTAGGCAGCCATACTCCGCTTTCGGGGGTGTGCATGCTGGGTATGTTTTTGTTTTCATAACCCACCGAACGCTGACATGGATTACAGGATCTTTAAGTTGCGTATTTGATCTTATGCTTGCGTATACACACGAAGGGGGTTCAGGCACTGGCAGGTCTGCACACATGTTGACCTGGGAGATCGTAAAAATCTCCACCCTTTACCCACCAGGCGCCCTCACCGTGATTCGAACCCGAGACCCTCAGATCGAAAGGTCCAACGCTTTAATCACTCGGCTATGGCGCCCGTCAAAAACAACGAATGAAGTAAACAGTTTGACACTGAGGGACACTGAGGGAAGAAGACAAAAATGACTGCAGGATTCTTCAAAAACTAAAAAAAAAACTAGAGTTTATAAAAAAAAAAAAACCTTTTTGGTGGTAGATGAATACTCTATAAGATAAGATAAGAATAACTTTATTATCTCCAACTGGAGAAATTTGCTCAGGTGCATTATCACAACATAGACAAGTAAACAACATGGGGACCATAACTGTAAAAGTCAACAACAGCTTTTACGAATATTACGAAGATACAAATGTAAAAAAAAAATATCACATACACCGTTTTATACATACATCCACACACTGCAGGTAATAACTAGTATTCTTAATGTAAAAACAGAAAGAATTAAGAAACATTATTTGAATATAATTATAAACATAGCCTACTATACTGCACATTGATTACAATAGACAGATAAGATAAGAATAAAGATAAATTGCGGAAAACCGCAACCAGATAATCAGCACACACCCGCACACCTCCCTCCCCCAGCAGCCCCCACCCCACACACGCGGATTACTTGATTAAACAAGAGTAATAAACGTATGTTTTCAAATAAAAGCATTTCACATATTCTCTTTTAAAAACATTGCAATTATGTTTAGTGGGATACAAACGTCGTGTCTCACTGATGTCATCACCCTTTTCTCACATAGGCTTTCCTATTCACACTGTCCTCTTCTCATCACTTGACAACGGGCCTATGGTTCGAAACGTCGTATCGACGGGCGCCATAGCCGAATGGTTAAAGCGTTGGACCTTTCGATCTGAGGGTCCCGGGTTCAAATCACGGTGACGGCGCCTGGTGGGTAAAGGGTGGAGATTTTTACGATCTCCCAGGTCAACACATGTGCAGACCTGCCAGTGCCTGAACCCCCTTCGTGTGTATACGCAAGCATAAGATCAAATACGCACGTTAAAGATCCTGTAATCCATGTCAGCGTTCGGTGGGTAATGGAAACAAAAACATACCCAGCATGCACACCCCCGAAAGCGGAGTATGGCTGCCTACATGGCGGGGTAAAACCAGTCATATACGTAAAAAGCCCACTCGCGTATATACGAGTGGACGTGGGAGTTGAAGCCCACGAACGCAGAAGAAGAAGAAGAAGAAGAAGAAGAAACGTCGTATCCCAAAAAATGACTGCAGGATTCTTCAAAAACAAAAAAACTAGAGTTTATAAAAAAAAAAACTTTTTGGTGGTAGATGAATCCTCTGTGTTTAGTGGGATACAAACGTCGTGTCTCACTGATGTCATCACCCTTTTCTCACATAGGGCTTTCCTATTCACACTGTCCTCTTCTCATCACTTGACAACGGGCCTATGGTTCGAAACGTCGTATCCCACTAAACAAAGAGGATTCATCTACCACCAAAAAAGTTGGGGGTTTTTATAAACTTTAGTGTGTTTTTTTTTTGTAGTTTGACACTGACTTTGATGCTTACAGTCCAGCCGACCGCGGGACACGGTCATATCAGGACAGAAATAGATAAATGAATAAGTAGATGAATAAATAAATAAATAAATAAACAATCAAGTTAACAAAACGCAATAATAAAGAAAGAAACCTTACCCCATAGGCAGCGAAGGCATAGAGCAGGGACCCAGCGATACTGGCAAACCCTCCCGTCATCACAGCGAACAGTTCCGACTGGGTGATGTCCTTGATGAACGGCTTGATCAGGATGGGGGCTTCAGACTACACACACACACACACACACACACACACACACACACACACACACACACACACACACACACGCACGCACACACACACATACACACACACACACACACACACACACACACATACACACACACACACACACACACACACACACACACACACACACACATACACACAAACACACACACACACACACACACACACACACACACACACACAGTTTCAGTTTTCAAGGCGATGTCGAAGCGTGCTGACTGATCCATATACGCTGGCTGCTGAACCACTGTTCACAATTAAGTAAATTAAAAAGCAACTACGCATACTGTAAAACCAATGCGCTAGTCATGTTTGTGTAAAAGATGAACATAAAACGAAACAGAATATTAAGCAAACAAGAGAGGCAAGGCCTTTCATTACTCACTTGTGATACACACTTTAAAAAAATGAATAAAGAAAGATTTTAATCGTTGAAATGTGTTCTGCATTGGTTATTATAAAGCTTCGGGTTTAAAAAAAAAAATGTCATGAGAGCTGATTCGAAACAAGCGTGTTCGGGTGGAAAGAAACTGCCTTTGTCGCAATGCTATTGTGGATCTACCGTGTCATTCAAACATTTAAGTATGCTTTTTCAAAACGTGATAAATCGACTGCGATATTCGAAGTTATAACGCTGTTCAAATCATGTTGTTTTTGTATACCTCGGGCATCTAACAAATTCTTTAAAGTCCGCGGTAATGGAGACATAGCCATTGCCTCAAACTTCTTCTTCTTCTGCGTTCACTTGCATGTACACGAGTGAGCTTTTATGTGTATGACCGTTTTTACCCCGCCATGTAGGCAGCCATACTCCGTTTTCGGGGGTGTGCATGCTGGGTATGTTCTTGTTTCCATAACCCACCGAACGCTGACATGGATTACAGGATCTTTAACGTGCGTATTTGATCTTCTGCTTGCATATACACACCAAGGGGGTTCAGGCACTAGCAGGTCTGGACATATGTTGACCTGGGAGATCGTAAAAATCTCCACCCTTTACCCACCAGGCACCGTCACCGTGATTCGAACCCGGGACCCATTGCCTCAAGCACACTGCAACATTTAGCCGTTTTCTCTGGATCTAGATAGATGTTTGACAAGTTTAGTTAAACTCGCCGGGAAACTACAACACGGTTGATTCAATTTCTCTTTTATGTTCATTCTAGTTAATTAAGTATCAACTTTACAATATTCAAATGCAGTAAATATGTCGATGAAAACGTTTATGTACTGTATGTGTTCTGTCTAGAATTGGTATTTCTTTTCTTTTAATAGCAAACAAGAACCAAAAAAAGATCCGTGCAAACCAGCCTAGACAAGGCTGACTCAATTCTAGTGAAATGGTCGATTCAGTTTTTCTTTTATGTTCATTCTAGTTAATTCAGTGTCCACGTTAGAATATTCATATGCATTAAACACGTGTCATTACATGTGTTCTGTCCAAAAATTTTCTC
>NC_134894.1:58854663-58864663 GCF_041734735.1 Babylonia areolata
ACGTCGTCTGCTGTAGCTTGTGCGTGAGGCAAGTTTTGGAGCAAGCATAGAGCGCTTGGTCACACTAAAATGGTCTGTTTGTTTAGGTAACTAACACACAATTAGCAATTTATGTGGTGGCTGGGACTGAACTGAAAACGCGATGACTTCTGTCCATCGCTGTTGTCAGCTGAGACAACCGGTCCCACTGATCTTCAGCGACAAAATAATAGGCTTGTAACCCTGTAGAAAAAAAAAATCCACTGTGATAGGAAAACCAAAACACTCGCAGCCAGAAGAAGAAGAACAAGAAGAAAGACTGGCGGCGCTGAAATGAAGTTCCCTATGAAGAGCATTCCGAATTTCATACAAAGAAGTAACACAGCAATACAATACATTTCCAAACAAACGTTCGCTTCCCACATTCACACATACACACACACATACACACACACACACACACACACACACACACACGCACGCACGCACACACACGCGCGCACGCACGCACGCGCGCGCGCGCACACACACACACACACACATGTGCCACTTAGTTTGTATGTCTCTTTTTGTCACAACAGACTTCTCTATGTGAAATTCAGGCTGCTGTCCCCGGAGAGCAAGTCGTTACACCTTTATCTTTTTTTTCTCAGCCTGCAATTTCATTTGTTTTCCAATCAAGTGGATCTTCCTACAGAATTTTGTCAGGGACAGCCCTTTTGTTGCAGTGTGTTCTTTTACGCGCGCGCCGCTAAATGCATGCTGCACACGGGACCTCGGTTTATCGTCTCATCCGAATGACTAGCGTCCAGACCACCACTCGAGGTCTTGAGGAGGGGGATAAAGTACTGGCCACTACCGGTGATTCTTCTTCTTCTTCTGCGTTCACTCGTATGCACACGAGTGGGCTTTTACGTGTATGACCGTTTTTACCCCGCCATGTAGGCAGCCATACTCCGTTTTCGGGGGTGTGCATGCTGGGTATGTTCTTGTTTCCATAACCCACCAAACGCTGACATGGATTACAGGATCTTTAACGTGCGTATTTGATCTTCTGCTTGCATATACACACGAAGGGGGTTCAGGCACAAGCAGGTCTGCACATATGTTGACCTGGTAGATCATAAAAATCTCCACCCTTTAGCCACCAGGCGCCGTCACCGTGATTCGAACCCGGGACCCTCAGATTGACAGTCCAACGCTTTAACCACTCGGCTATTGCGCCCGTCGCTACCGGTGATTCGAACCAGTGCGCTCAGATTCTCTCGCTTCCTAAGCGGACGCGTTACCACCTCTAGGCCATCACTCCACTTACCATCGCACGACCTTTCTCAGCATCGCACCCTTCCTGCCCTCCCAGTCCCAAAGCGAGCCGCAGCAGGACAGGTTACAGGGACACTTGATGAACCGTTTCACAAGGTAGTTGGCCAACCACAGCAACCCCAGCACTGTGCCCACCAGCAGACGCACTGAGGGCTCGCTCCCAAACTCGTGGTACATGCAGTAACTGAAATAAGCCATGTAAGCCAGGAAGAGCACAACCAGCACAACCGTCCTCATGACCCTCCAGTTGCTGTGCGCTAACTCCCGGACGAAGCGGTTCAGACGATACATGAAGCAGTGGGAACGGCGCGAAGAAGGGGCAACAGCAACAGCAACAGCAACAGCTCCCTCCTCCTCTTTGTTCTCATCGCCGACTGTGGTGTCTGCTGTATCTTCTTGCGGAGGGACCCTTTGGAAGTCGGTGAGATCGATCGTGACGACTGGGCTGTATCCGTTTTTGTTGTCAGTCTGAAATGACACGGGGAGTAGGAGGTTTATAAAAAAAAGAAAATAATAATAATAATAATAATAATATGTCACAAAACAGTTGTGCATTGTCGTCTAATACAAGGCATAAAGTTATCATTTTGATAATAAATCAATCGAAATTTTACTGGTTCCAGTTCTAGATTTTTAGTGTCTTCCTATGTATCTCTTATTCATCTGTGTGCAAGGTGACGCGATGCGATGAGCAGCATTGGTTTGAAATTGTATGCTTTTTGTCGCTTTTTTATGGAAACTATAAAGTTAACAATAAATACACATGAAATAGTTAAAACTTTTTTTCTTTTTTTTTTTACATTCATTTGCTTATGTATCATCAGTTTTACAATCATTTAACTGTAGTTTGTTTTGATTCATCCACGCCTTAACGTCAGCAATACACCGTTGAAGTTCCCCAATGGAAGAGTCAAGATCGGGAAAAGTCGTTTCTTTGTAGAGCTGGTTATCGTCAGCAAAGGCATGGTGATTTACAGAATGGTTTTTGACAACATCGAAAAGTGGTTGAGTATAGAGAATAAACAGAACTGGTCCTAGCGCAGATCCTTGCGGAACGCCATATATAGGTGTTGATAGGAAAGACTGATGGCCATTTACCGTGACTGTTTCTGTTCTGTTTGCAAGGTAGGATTGGAACCATGACAGTGCGGAGCCAGAGATGCCAAGGGAGTATCTAAGTAGCAAGATAGCATGGTCAATGGTATCAAAAGCAGCAGAAAGATCAAGCAATGTAAGAACACAGATTTTACTATTGTCAAGGGATGTTAAAATACCATCCATGATCTTTACAAGTGCAGTTTCAGTGCTATGATGATGTCTGTATGCTGACTAGAAAGGGCTGAATACGTTGTTATGAGTCAAATGGTCACTAAGCTGGAAAAGAACGAGACGCTCTGACAATTTAGACAGAAAAGGAAGACTTGAAACAGGGCGGTTCTTCATATCGTCAGGATCAAGGGAAGGCTTCTTTTGTCTCTCTCTCTCTCTCTCTCTCTCTCTCTCTCTCTCACACACACACACACACACACACACACACACACACACACACACACACACACACGTTTGAACAGAAGCCGCAGGTGGGGAGAGTGAGATGAAGAGAGAGTGTAAAGAGAGAAACCAAACAAAGCACATGGTCCTGATATGATCCGAACAAATACACTGAAATACTGTGCAGCTCAGCTCTACCGGGTTTTAACACACACAAAAAAAAACTGACTGACAGACTGACAACAATTTTGACAGACGAAACACACCCACTACATGATGACATTAGTAGCAGTCAGACATTAGTGGCAGGTTCAGAGCTCCGCGCGCAAGAACATCTCGTTGCATTAATGTCACTCATTCCTACCACTGCCATTCGCACACACAATCAAAGCATGCAATGCACTCACTCATAGGACTGTGACAGTAATCATACCCCTTCCGCCAGCACAACCTGAACTTCACCAGCAGGAGACTGCACGGGTGAAGACATTATGCGTGCATGTGTGGGACTGAGTGACTGAGCACGGGCAAGCGATACTGTGTGTGTGTGTGTGTGTTGTGTTGTGTGTGTGACAGAGAGAGAGAGAGAGAGAGATTCGGAGTGATTTCTGTTTTTCTTTTTTTTAAATGGGTTTCATGTTTCTCAAGTTTAATGTACTGAATTTATTGGCGTGACATATGCATGTGTGAGTGCGCGCAGGTGTGTATGCATTTCACTTAATATATATATATATATATATATATATATATATATATATATATATATATATATATATATATATATATACGTTTTATCTCTTGGGGGGGCAATGTCCTGTTTTGTTTCATTATTTGCTTTCACCACTTCATTCATAATGGTTTGTTATGAAACTGAAATTATGTTGATGCATTCACCCATGTCATAAGGATCTCATGGCCAATGACATTCAAGTGTCAAAGCGAGAGGCACAGAGAGAGAGAGAAAGGGATAGAATGAGATAGGGGCAAAGAGAGAGAAAGGGAGAGAGAGAGAGAGAAAGGGGGATAAAAAGAGAGGCTGAAAGAGAATGAGGCGGAGAAAGAGACAGAGAGAGAGAGGGAGAGGCAGAAAGAGAGAGAGAGGCAGAGAGAGACAGACAGAAATGGAGAGGCAGAGAGAGAGAGATACAGAGAGAGAGGCACAGAGAGAGAGGGAGAAGGAGAGAGAGGCAGACAGAGAGGGAGAGGTAGAGAGAGAGAGATGCAGAGAGAGGGAGAGGCAGAGAGAGAGAGTCAGACAGAGAGGGAGAGGCAGAGAGAGATGCACAGAGAGAGGCAGAGAGAGAGAGGCAGAGAGAGACGGGGGAGTGGGGGGGGGGCACAGAGAGAGAGACAGAGAGAGGGGGAGGCAGAGAGAGAGACAGAGACAGACACAGAGAGAGAGAGAGGCGGCTGATAGAGAGAGAGAGGCAGAGAGAGAGAGGGAATGAGAGACGATAAACCGAGGTCCCGTGTGCAGCACGCACTTAGTGCACGTAAAAGAACCCATGGCAGGGTTGTTCCTGGCAAAATTCTGTAGAAAAATCCACTTCGTTAGGAAAAAAACAAATAAAAAACTTGCACGCAGGAAAAAATACAAAAAATGGGTGGCGCTGTAGTGTAGCGACGCGCTCTCCCTGGGGAGAGCAGCCCGAATTTTGTAGAGTTATGTCCCCTTCCTGGCGCATGCGCAGGGTTACTTAGTTACGAAAACAACCGTCAACACAAACCTTGGGAGTCTGCTCTGGCCGCTCACGGACACTACATGGTGTCAGAAGCAACTGAAGAATAGAAGAATCCTGAATAGGGAGGCTGATACGAAGAATAATACTGAGAACAAGCAACTGAAGAATAGAAGAATCCAGAAAAGAAGAAAACGATGGAATCGACGTCACGAAACGAGCCAAGGATGCAACAGAGACAGTTTTCGGCAAACGTTCCAGCACCAGACAAAATGTGCCTGGAAGGAAATTTATCACAAAACTGGAAGCGTTTCAGGAGGCAATTCGAGAATTATGCCATTGCAAGTAGACTTAACAGAGAAGAAGACCAAGAGTAATAAGTATCTGTTTTTCTTGTTGTTTTTGGACCTGATGCATGTGAAATATTTGACAATCTCAAGTTTGATGAGAAAAAATGACAAAAACGATCTAACAAAAAAAGTCATGGAAAAATTGCAAGATTTCTTTGTGGGAGACACACATGAAGCTTTTGAATCGTATAAATTTCACCTCAGAAAGCTGGAGACATCAGAGTCAATCGAAACATACATTGCAGCACTCAGAAAGCTGGCAAAAACATGCACCTTTGATAAACTTGAAGAAAGACTTATCAGGGATCAAGTGGTTGTAGGAGTAAGAGAAGAAGGTTTGAGACAAAAACTCTTGGAAGACAAACAACTGACATTAGATAAGTGCATGTCAATTGGAAGTGCATATGAAAGTTCCAAACAACAGCTGCAGTCAATGTCAGGTGAAGGAGAAACAAGGAAACAGCATGAACTCAAACCAGAGTGAAAAACGTCAACAGCAAAATTCTTCAAGAAAATGCATAAGATGTGGAAAATACCCATCACATAGTTGGCAAGAATGCCCAGCTAAGGAAGCAGAATGCAGAAAATGTAACAGGAAAGGTCATTATGCAGTCATGTGCAGAACAAAGGCGGATGTGAAATATCTTGAAGATGAAGATGGCAAAATACTTGGCACAGTCACAGAAGAATCAGCAGTGTGTGGTGCTGTGAACTGGCATGCTGATGTTCAGGTTACTACCAAGACACATAGTCATTCTGTACATTTCAGAATAGACACTGGTGCAGATTGACAGTAGTACCTGATAAGTCCTTCAAGAAGAACTTGCCACTGATTCAGAAGACTGACAAGAAATTGTTTGGGCATGGCCAGAATAAAATCAACGTGATTAGCAGAGTCCATGCTACCTTAGCAGTAGGTAAAGCATCATCAGAGCAAGAACTCTATGTTGTAGGTGATCTGAAGGAGCCACTTTTGGGGAGGCCTGCAATTGAAGCACTGAAACTGATTGAAAGGGTCAACTCTGTAGACAAAGACCATGAATACAAGCAAGAATTCCCAGAGCTGTTTACAGGCCTAGGGAGAATGAAGAATGTCTACACAATCAGACTGCAAGAAAATGCTCAACCATTTGCAATCTCAACACCCCGCAGACTACCCCTTCCCATGAAAGAAAAAGTTCAAGAAGAACTGAAGAAATTGGAGGAACAGGATATCACCCGCCCAGTGGAGACACCCACTGACTGGTGCGCACCAATCGTAGCAGTACCAAAACCAAATGGGAAAGTGCGACTGTGCATCGACTTCACAAAGCTCAATGAGAGAGTGCGTCGAGAGAACTTTCCACTACCCACAACGGATGAACTGCTAGCCCAACTGGATGGTGCCACAGTGTTCACTAAATTGGACTGCAACAGTGGATTTCACCAAATACCACTTCACCCAGACAGTCAGGAGCTAACTACCTTCATTACACCGTTCGGGCGATACTGTTACAAACGTCTGCCGTTTGGTATCATCTCGGGACCAGAGGTATTTCACCGAGAGATGATATGCATCCTCGAAGGAATACCTGGAGTCATCTGCGACATCGACGATGTTTTTGTCTTCGGGAGAAATCAGCAAGAACACAATGATCGACTGAAGCTTGTTCTACAGAAGATGAAGGAAGCTGGTGTCACACTCAATGAGTAATGCAAGTTCTCACAGGACTCAGTGAAATTCCTGGGCCACATGATCTCCAAGGAAGGAATCCAGATGGATCCGGAAAAAGTGCAAGCCATTTCCAACTTCCCAAGACCAGCAAACATATCAGAATTGTGCCGGTTCCTGGGAATGGTGAACCATGTTGGAAAATTTGCATCGCACCTGTCTGACAACAAAACCACTAAGAGATCTGCTCAAAAAAGAGACGGATTGGATTTGGGAAGAGCCACAAGAGAAAGCCTTCCAAACAGTGAAAAAGCAGCTGAGCTCAACGCCGGTGCTTGCACACTGCAGTCCACACAAGCCAACAAAAGTCTCAGTTGACGCATCATCATACGGATTAGGTGGCGTACTACTTCAGAAAGAAGAAAATGACTGGAAGCCAGTATTCTATGCCTCAAGATCTCTCACACCAACTGAACAAAGGTTCACGCAAGTGGAAAAAGAAGCCTTGGCAATGACTTGGAACTGTGAAAAATTTCAAGACTACCTGTTAGGACTGTCAAAATTCACAGTTGAAACAGACCACAAACCACTGTTGGCACTGTTGAAAACCAAGATGCTTGATGAACTGACCCCAAGGATACAGAGGTTCCACATGCGCCTGATGCAGTTTTCATACAACATGATCTATACTGCAGGAAAAAAACTGTTGACCGCAGACACGCTGTCAAGGGCTCCTGGATCTGAACCAGCTGAACAGGAAACCTTAATGGAAGACGAGACAAACGCCTTTGTCGGTGCTCTCATCGACAGCATTCCTGCAAGTGATGCAAGGCTGGAAGAGGTTAGAAAGAAGCAATGCTCTGACAAAATCTGCAGTCAAGTCATGAACTTTTGCAAATTAGATCACTGGCCTGAAACAGCGAAAAAGGACGTCAATCTGCGACAATACTGGTTTGTACGCCAAGATCTGACAGTTCAGCAAGGCTTGTTGCTGTTCCAGAGTCGTCTGGTTATACCGGCTGAGCTGCAAGAAGAAATACTACAGAGACTTCACCAAGGACATCAAGGAGTGGTGAAATGCAGGGCATTAGCTCTAAGTTGTGTGTGGTGGCCAGGACTCTCAAAGAAAATCAAAGAAGTCGTTGGTACCTGTGCAACATGTGAGAAAGAAAGAAAACTTCCACCAGAACCTCTACAGCCAACCAAGACCCCAGACTACCCATGGCAGAAGATAGTTATGGACTTGTTCGAACTGAATAGACACGCGTATCTCTACTATTCTCGGTGGATAGAGATTGTGCACCTGAAGCAGACTACATCAGTAGCTGTCATTGAACACTGCAAATCCATCTTTGCAAGATTTGGAATTCCAGAAATAGTTCTATCCGACAACGGTCCACAGTTCAACTCGCGAGAATTCCTGAAATTCTCACAGGACTACACCTTCACCCATCTGACCAGCAGTCCCTATCATACACAAGGGAACGGTGAAGCAGAAAGGGCTGTTCAAACTGTGAAAAATCTCCTGAGGAAATCTACTGATGTGAATCATGGATGGTCTGCAAACGCCACGCCAAAAAGCTGAACCACTTCCACACCACCAGCCTCAGAAAACTTCTCGGCATAAAGTGGCAAGAGAAGATCCCTGACACAGAGGTGCTCACTCGTGCAAACTTGCCCAGCATCTACACCATCTTGATGCAGGCCCAGCTGCGCTGGGCAGGCCATGTAGTTCGCATGCCAGACCACTGGCTCCCCACGAAACTGCTGTATGGCGAACTCCAACATGGCAAGCGCCCCCATGGAGGCCAAAAGAAGCACTTCAAAGACACTCTGAAAGCTTCTCTGAAGGCCTTCAACATCAGCCACGACACATGGGAGCTGAATGCAATGGACAGACCAAAGTGGCGTTCAGCTGTCCACAAAGGCGCCAAATCCTGTGAGGCCAACAGAATCGCTGCAGCAGAGCAACGCAGACAGGCCAGGAAAAGCAGTGCCAGCAAGTCCCCAACAGCCGCCACCATCCCCTGTCCACACTGCGTCAGAACCTTCCGGACGCGGATTGGCCTGAACAGTCATCTGCGCACCCACAGAGCCCAACCCACCCACCCCCAGGATGACTAGATGGTCCTCGTCGATCCCGACGGACGAACCACACAACTCCCCTTCAAAATGGCTACAGTCCTGCAGAACTGATGATGAGCCGAATACTCAGAAACTGTGCCCACAATGCCCAGTCAACACATTCCCTTCAAACCAGAAGTTGAGAAATTCAGGATGAAGGATGAACAATTCAGGAACCAGCAGAAACATTACCATGATCTGCGACACAGAGTGAAAGAAGCCCCACAACTCTCAAATGGACAACCTGTGTGGGTGAAGACTCCAACAACCAAAGAAGCAGTCGTGGTCAAAAACGTTACACCTCGGTCTGTTGTTGTTCAGACTGAACAAGGTCCTCAGCGCAGAAACCGCACTCAACTTCGTCGAAGAAGTTGGAACCAGACAGCAACGCAGCCTGCAACGCCGAGAGCGACAGCAATTCTTCCACAACAAAACCTGGAGACTCGCGTTGAAGTGAACAGTGAAGAGCTTGCTGAAGAAAGGACTACCCCACAACTCCATCAACCAGAGGAGAGGCCTAACAACCCGCCCTTGGAACTGAAGGATCAAAAGACAATATACACAAAGTCAGGACGAAAAGTGAAAACGCCTCAAAGACTTGATTTGTGAAGAACAGAAGGATAAAAAGACAATGTACACAAAGTCAGGACGAAAAGTGAATTGAGTTCAATTGTTGAAGTTTAGAGATAAGTGTTTCTGCTAAACAGGTTTTAGAAGTCGCCAAAGACTAATTGAAAAACAAACAATGCTTGTGGATGTTTAAAAGCAAAGTTAAATCTAATGCATGCTTTCTGCTAAGAAAGGGAGATGTAGAGTTATGTCCCCTTCCTGGCGCATGCGTCATGGAAGGGGACATAACTCTACAACCATGTCCGTGAGCGGCCACAGCAGAGAAATCTGTTGTGATAAAAAGAAATACAAATACAAAATACAATACAAGAACCAATGGTAAACATTCTTTCTTCTTTGGTGCTCCTCACATCTGGAACAACCTTCCTCATCATATCCGTGCATCTGATTCTATTTCTGCTTTTCGCTCATCACTAAAAACTAATTTTATTAAATAAATAAATAAACCTATCTACAAGCACTCTCAGCTTCTTTGTTCTCCAACACCACCCATGTCAGCTCACTTTGGATGTATGTAGAGTGGGAGGGGGAGAGTGTGTGGGGAGGGTGAGGAGGGGGTGGGGGTTGAGAAAGAGTGGTCATGAATGTGTTATTTAACTTGTAATATTTTTCTTTCATGTAAATCGCCCTGAGCTCTTAGACAGAAAGGGCGCTATATAAATGTACATTACTAGTAGTAATAGTAGTAGTAGTAGTTGTTGTTGTTGTAGTAAGTACCATGATCGTGTGACGTCATGCGATGCTGAACAACAGCTGCGCAAGAATGAAGACGG
>NC_134894.1:58867163-58869663 GCF_041734735.1 Babylonia areolata
GGTGTGTTGCTTAATTCGAGTTTGAACAGCTGTGCAAAAAGCGCACTTACAGCACTGACGCACACACTTGAGCCGGAAAGTATCAGCTCTCAGACATAATCTTTCTCTGTGCCTCTCTCTCTCACACACACACACACACACACACACACACACACACACACTGACGCTGTGTTCCACACACGCAGCAATTCACGACATACAAGCAACGATGGCTTTGTGCATGTATCATAGCTCGTATTTGGTGTATGTTTTGTAGTTTTTATTTGTAGTGTACGTTTGCTAAGCGTCCAACTGTCAATGCAAAGGAACAACAGTTAACGATTCTTTTTTTCCCGAAGTTTGAAACTCCAGTCGCGATTATAGAATATTGCAGGAGAATCAGATATACATATGAAAGACCTAAAGCTTTTGGTTTGATCCTGACCGATTTGCTGAAAAAAGCAATGTCGAGTGGCGACTGGCTGCCTAAGTCGATTAATATTTGTATGTGTCAATGACTTATTACGGACCCAAAACCTATAACCTGTGTGTGTGTGTGTGTGTGTGTGTGTGTGTGTGTGTGTGTGTGTGTGTGTGTGTGTAGGGTGGGGGTGGGGGGTGTCCAGGGTGATGGCAAGTGTGTGTGTGTGTGACTTTCCTCTCAAAGTTATAATTTATGTGAGAAAAAAAAATCTAGGCTGCCGGGCACATAGAGCCTAATGCTCATCGGTAAGCTCCAGCGCTCTGAGTGAATCTGGTTTCGCTGGTGTTTTTCTTATTCCGAACGTGCTCGTTGGGACAAACACCTCTCGATTTGATCAAAACGACAAAGTAATTGACTTCCAGATCTAATTAACGAAAATGTTTAAGACAAAGCTTCATTGGATTAACTTGACAAAGAACGTGACAAATGAGAAACGGGCCTTTAATTATTGGGACGGATGTAACCAAGGTAGCGGAATTTTTCCCTCTTATTTAGTCGTCAAATACATCGACAGTAACGTCGCACACACCGTCACACGCACATACACACACACACACCACCACCACCACCACCACCACCACCGCCACCACCACTGCGACACACACACACACTCAGACACTCCACCACCACCACCACCACCATCACCGCAACACACACACACACACACACACACACACACACACACATACACAACCATCAGCACACCACCACCACCTTGCCACACACACACAAAACCACAAACCACCACCACCACTACCACCGCAACACACACTCACACTCACACACACATGCACGAACTCACACATACACACCACCAACAGCACACCAGCACCACCGTGACACACACACACACACACAAACAGCACACCACCACCACCTTGCCACACACACACACACACACCACCACCACCACCACCACCATCACCACCAAACACACACACACACTGACACACACACACACCACCACCACCACCACCACACACAACACACACACACACACACACACACACACACAACACACACGCACACACTACCACCACCACCCACCCACCCACACACACACCACCACCACCATCATCATCACCTCCACCACCACACACACACACACACACACCACACACGTGACACACACACACCACCACCACCACCACCACCACCACCACTACACACACACACACACCACCACCACCACCACTACCACCACCACCACCACCAAACACACACACACACTGACACACACACACCACCACCACCACCACACACAACACACACGCACACACCACCACCACCACCCACCCACCCACACACACACCACCACCACCACCACCACCATCACACCACCACCACACTGACACACACACACCCACCCACCCACACACCACCACACCAACACACACACAGACTGACACACACCACCACCACCACCACCCACCACCCACCACACACCACCACCACCACACACACACACCACACACCACCACCACCACCACCACCACCATCTCCACCACACACACACACACACCACACACACACACACACACACACACACACACACACACACACACACACACACCACCACCACCACCACCACCACCACTACCACCATCTCACACACACACACACACACACACACACACACACGAAACACACAACACACACACACACAACACACACAACACGTGGCTTACTTCCTCCATCGCGCCGGTTGAATGAGAAGCACGCTGGCTGTGGGAACGCACGGGAACGGAAACGGGGATAGGGAAAGGGCAATAACTATCACAAGTTGTTGAACACCCAAGCTTTGTGACCTACTGATCGCCGTTCGCCTCTATAATCCGCCGCCGCTGCCACGCGGGAACTGGTCTTGAACAAAGATCGTCAGTCTCGCCCTCCCTCTCCTCACTCCCTCCCCACCCCCCCTCCCCTATCTTGACCCAGTCCAAGGAGATAACAATGACCCCCCCCCCCCCCCCTACGGCGGAACTCACGGTGATACCTCGCAGCCGCTAATGTTACTTTTAAAAGGGTAGTAGGGCG